>NC_140173.1:73444140-73444415 GCF_963971535.1 Notolepis coatsorum
CTCAGGGGCTGGTAATCACAGTGCTACCCCCTCCTCCCCGATCTGAGGGGGGGGTTCTCTCTGCCAGGCCTGGCCACTGACTGCACTGAGGGAGATGAAAGAACAGAAGGGGGGAGTGTTTCATGTGTGTGTGTCCCCCTCCCCGCCAACACACACATATAGGGATGCCCCCCGAAACCCGGTTCTAAACGGGAACCGGTATTTTTTTCCAAGGAATTTAAACGTTGCAAACTAATCTTGTTAGTTAACCGCTTAAGCCCTAGCCCTATTTTGAT
>NC_140173.1:73444432-73456932 GCF_963971535.1 Notolepis coatsorum
TATACCTAAGTAAATGGAATATTGCTCCACTTCTACAAGGTCCATTTGCATATTCTTTATTCTTGGTATCTAGGGACATCTATGGACCTCAGTGAATGTATTCCCAGTGTCAGAAATATTGTGTCTATTACTAGGCTTGCTTAAATTGTGATGAAGCAAAGGAGAATATGAATTATGATTTTTCTTTGCATCTTTGACAGTGAATAACACCATGATAATAATGACCAGACATGAAGACCAGAAAAATATATAATAATAAACAAACAATGGTTAGAAAGTGTCTGTGGCCTCGTAGAATATAGAATAGCAGGCATATAAATTACCTTATTATAGCCAATTCACACATTTATGGATTGTGCCAAATCTTATATTTCAAATGCCCGAGTTCAATTAGGATTTAGTATCACCAGGCGTGCATAAGAACAGATAATGAAATCTACTGTATGTACAGTAGCTTTTTTATTTTTATCAGGGTGCCACCATTTTGAAACTAATTTCAAATCTAATTGTAGCTACATGCTAAAAAAAAGGGGAAGAGAAACTAACTGCGCTTCAATATATGTCAATAACGTTAAGTTGTGTGGTTTATTATCCCAAATAATAAGAAATATTAAAAAGATTCATACAGAAGTAATTAGAAACCCCATAGAGGCTTTTGGGAAGTGTCCAACGCTCATCGAAAGCTCTCTGTGTCCTCTACAAAATGGCAGCAGAAAAACTACAATTCCCAACGTTCAAATTTTCCCAAAATGGTCGACTTTCGCGAACTATACAATAGGGCTGGGCGATATGACCAAAAACGTTATCGCGATAAAATGATAAAATTATTTTCATATAATTCGATATCGATAATTATCGTCGATATAATGTCTGTCAAGTTTAATTAACTTCTTATGCTGCTGCGAATGTCTCAAGTCGAGTTGATGTCGTCATCAGTCCGCGCACGTTAGCAGTTAGCCGACAAGCGGAGTATCTCATGACAATAAATATGACACTAAAATACTCTCTTCCGCCACAATATATTGAAACGAACTGTATACCCCACACTACTATAAACGTGGCCTCAGAATTCAAAACACACACATACTCGGCACGTAAATATATAAAACAGTGCCGTGCAAGCTAGTTATACTAGCCAGCCTGTTTTATCTTAGCGGTGTATTCCATGACAATGTGCTAAATATGACACTAAAATACTCTCTTCCGCCACAATATATTGAAACGACGGTCCACTGTATACCCCCACTACAATAAACGTGGCCTCAGAATTCACGCCACACACATACTCGGCACGTAAATATATAAAACATCGCCGTGCAAGCTAATTAGCCTAGCAAGCCTTGTTGTTGAGTGAGTCCTACCTCCTTCCGGGTCTACTTCGCTCTCGGCCATCTCCTTCACTGATTGGTTGTTAGCTGTTGTGCGTAAGCACGTCATCACGTAACGCTGGTTGTTGTTAGTGAGTGTGCTGAGCCGAGGCTGAACGGAGCCAAGCTTGGAAAATCGATATATCGAAACTTTGCGACCACGTTTCATGTTTATTTCGAGGAAATAATTTATCGCGATAGTTATCGTTATCGTTTTATCGCCCAGCCCTACTATACAACACCGAAACGAAAAAAATTAAAATCTATCTAATAACACTTTAACATATTGGTAAACTAACGTATTGATGATAATATAACTAATAATTGCTGTTGTGACATGGTTATGATGTTTATACTTGAATACGTTTGAAAAATAAAACGATACTTTTGTCAAACAGTCTGGAGAGAGAGAGATTTATGACGTGATGTAATTTGTGGCCCGCCAATGGACCGCATGGGTGGAAGAGTTTAAACGTCTCTCCTCTCTCGGTCTCTCTCTCTCTGCCTGCACGAGCGGGGCTGCTATTTACACACACTCGCAACTCGAGTTGCTCACATGCACATATGGGTACTTGAGAGGTGCTGAAGCACACACACAAAAAAGCATGCAAATGTGACTGATTGTGTTAAATGGGCACATAATATCGCCTCATATTCGCCTCATATCGCAGGCACCTGAATCGTATCGTGGCAGACTTTGTGATATCGGCAAATATCGTATCGTTGTCCAAAGAATCGATATCGTATCGTATCATGATGAAACTGGTGATTCCCACCCCCAACGCCCACTACGCAAACCCACTACGCAAAGCGTGCGCTCACACACACACACACACACACACACACACACACACACACACACACACACACACACACACACACACACACACACACACACACACACACACACACACACACACACACACACACACACACACACACACACACACACACACACACACACACACACACACACACACACACACACACACACACACACACACACACACACAGAGAAAGGGCTCCTTTTTTTGCTACGTTAATTGAACTAGTAGAGAGAGGGAGGGAGAGAGAGACTGCTGCCTCCCCCGAGCGCCGCTAGCCCCCACCTTTTCTTGCTCAGCTCAGCTGTTTTCTCTCTCTGTCTCTGTCATGAGCATGGCTATTAGCTAGTTTAATGTTAGTTTACCACGTAAATGAATGACTAGGATGCAAAGCATTGGGGTTTCACTGCACATAGAAACAGCGGGAGCATTTCGGGAGCAACGCATATTATGCGTTGCAATTTCAAGCCCGGAATCAAATAGTCTGCTATGGCTGCATGCGTGGCGCTAACGTTATTGTTTTCAAATGAGCAACTGTCGGAAAAACATGGCATCGATAGTCTGGAGAACACATTAGTCTGGAGAACACATTAGTCTGGAGAACACACTAGTCTGGAGAACACACTAGTCTGGAGAACACATTAGTCTGGAGAACACACTAGTCTGGAGAACACATTAGTCTGGAGAACAAACTAGTCTGGAGAACACACTAGTCTGGAGAACACATTAGTCTGGAGAACACATTAGTCTGGAGAACAAACTAGTCTGGAGAACACACTAGTCTGGAGAACACATTCGTCTGGAGAACACATTAGTCTGGAGAACACATGAGTCTGGAGAACAAACTAGTCTAGAGAACACACTAGTCTGGAGAACACATTAGTCTGGAGAACAAACTAGTCTGGAGAACAAACTAGTCTGGAGAACACACTAGTCTGGAGAACACATTAGTCTGGAGAACACATTAGTCTGGAGAACACACTAGTCTGGAGAACACACTAGAGAACACACTAGAGAACACACTCGTCTGGAGAACACACTAGTCTGGAGAACACACTAGTCTGGAGAACACACTAGTCTGGAGAACACATTAGTCTGGAGAACACTAGTCTGGAGAACACACTAGTCTGGAGAACACACTAGTCTAGAGAACACACTAGTCTAGAGAACACATTAGTCTGGAGAACACACTAGTCTGGAGAAAACACTAGTCTGGAGAACACACTAGTCTAGAGAACACACTAGTCTGGAGAACACACTAGTCTAGAGAACACACTAGTCTGGAGAACACACTAGTCTGGAGAACACACTAGTCTGGAGAACACACTAGTCTGGAGAACACACTAGTCTGGAGAACACACTAGAGAACACACTAGTCTGGAGAACACACTAGTCTGGAGAACACACTAGTCTAGAGAACACACTAGTCTGGAGAACACACTAGAGAACACTCTAGAGAACACACTAGTCTGGAGAACACACTAGTCTGGAGAACACACTAGTCTGGAGAACACACTAGTCTGGAGAACACACTAGTCTGGAGAACACACTAGTCTAGAGAACACACTAGTCTGGAGAACACACTAGTCTGGAGAACACACTAGTCTGGAGAACACACTAGTCTGGAGAACACACTAGTCTGGAGCAGCGTTTCCGTTAGCCGGTAATTACCGGTATTTGACCGGCAAAATATGTTGAAGTCCGACATATTTAATCTCTCCGGTCATAATGTCCGGTGAAAATAATTCCCTCTAAACACAATTAGATTATTTGAATTGTATTAAAATAGGCTAAAATTAAATAGCCTATGCGATGAACGAAACAATCATTACATTTGTCGTTGCTTCACCAAGCAGCCGGTCTAATAATGACATCTGGCTGTTGTCAGCGCGAGCTGGCTGCTGATATATTTACGTGAAGCATGGCTTGGCAGGGTGCAGTACTCCAATTCAGCCATTGGCAATTCAGCTGTTGGGTGGGGGCGCTGCTGAGCGGTTTCCAGACCGGACCTAAAAACACCACTCTGCCTGCTCCATGCTTCACGTAAATATATCAGCAGCCAGCTCGCGCTGACAACAGCCAGATGTCATTATTAGACCGGCTGCTTGGTGAAGCAACGACAAATGTAATGATTGTTTCGTTCATCGCATAGGCTATTTAATTTTAGCCTATTTTAATACAATTCAAATAATCAAATTGTGCTTAGAGGGACTTATTTTCACCAGACATTATGAGCAGCACCAAGTCGTTGGGAGGTGGAGATATACATCACGGCGCAAACCCACAATAATGTTGCCGTCTCTCTCTGCCAAATTTCTCAGTTCTTCGCTTGATATAATTAATACAAATGTCCAATATAACGGAATTCGTTAGCTCATAAAAATGTGATTATAACAGACTGCTGTTTATTAAGGTCGGGCAGACTGCCCACCGACACCTCAAGTCGGCAGCAGCACGAAGTCTCGAGGGACTTATTTTATTTGGAATATATTAATGACTATATACGCAAAAGTAGCCTAGTTTTAAGTTAAAATATTATAAATGCCTTGATGATGTCATTCTTTATATAGGCCTATCAATTGTTTTTAAGCTCAATAAACTCTGACCGGAATTTATCCCATTTGTCCGGTAGATTGAAATCTACCGGACACTCAGACCTGCAAAAGAAAATTCTAACGGAAACCCTGGTCTGGAGAACACACTAGTCTAGAGAACACACTAGTCTGGAGAACACACTAGAGAACACTCTAGAGAACACACTAGTCTAGAGAACACACTAGTCTGGAGAACACACTAGTCTGGAGAACACACTAGTCTGGAGAACACACTAGTCTGGAGAACACACTAATCTGGAGAACACACTAGTCTGGAGAACACACTAGTCTGGAGAACACATTAGTCTGGAGAACACACTAGTCTGGAGAACACACTAGTCTGGAGAACACACTAGTCTGGAGAACACACTAGTCTGGAGAACACACTAGTCTGGAGAACACACTAATCTGGAGAACACACTAGTCTGGAGAATACACTAGTCTGGAGAACACACTAGTCTGGAGAACACACTAGTCTGGAGAATACACTAGTCTGGAGAACACATTAGTCTGGAGAACACACTAGTTAGACAAGAAGATACATACCTTTTTTCTTCTCTGTGCATGCAGTAGGAGTAGGAAGACGCGCACCGTTAGCCTAGCTTAGCGTCAGTCACTGGAAGTAGGTTCCTCCATTAGCCTAGTTCCCAACGTCTTCCTACTCCTACTGCATGCACAGAGAAGAAAAAGGTATGCATCTTCTTGTCTAACTCCAGGGTAGATGGCAAATAAGCTAATTTCCTTTAAACATCAGGATAGACTAGCGGCTGGGTGGCGCAGCGGAGATTGCGCTCGTCACCAATGCAAGAGACTCCGGTCTCGAATCCGGGTGTCAGTGTTGCCTCCGGCTTGGGCCAGTCGTCATACTATCTCAATTGGCAGAGTCAGCGGGTGGAAGTCGATGGGTGGGGACTAGGGATGCTCGATATTGGCTTTTTTACCGATACCGATATACCGATATTGTCCAACTCTTAATTTCCGATACCGATATCAACCGATACCGATATATGCAGGGTTTCCCCCCGGAAAAAACTGAATAATTTCAGGTAATTAACATTACATATCTCTTGTTGTGGAATTAACACAACATTATGCATACTTTTGACAATAAATAAAATCAGAATTTGTTCTTACTTGCTTGCCTGGGTAAATAAAGGTTATAGAAATGACACAAATCTTCACATTTTAATGCCAATATCGGTAGGCCGATAATATCGGACATCCCTAGTGGGGACTAGTGCACTGCAACCCTACCCGACCCGACGGGTTCGGGCTGGGTAGGGCTTTGTTTTTAAATAAATTATTCGGGCTTGGCCGGGCCGGGCAGCGCCCTCTTTATTATTATTTTATTGCGCGCCTCACGCTGCTTTCACTTTCTGTTTTGCGCCAGCTGTCATCAGAGATCAGAGAGTCAGAGCCTCGTGTCTCTGAGTCGCGATGGATAAGTTAACAGATAGGGAATTAGGGAAAGGGAGAGCTAAGTTCCCAATGTGTCTGGGAAAGCTGCATTTTTGGAAACATTTGGATGTAATTACCGCAGGGAGAATTCGAGGACAGTAGAACAGTGCTGAAGGACATCAACGGTGGATGGTGAACAAATGAACAGCAGACCAAAGTGGTTCAATAACTTCAATTGTTGTTTGAAGTTGGAATATAGCCAGTTAAGGCGAACGTTTTAATTTGTTCTTGGATGTGGCAGCTGGTTGGCGAAGTTTTGTTAACGTTATTCAACGCAAGACGTTTTTGTTGCTGACGTCAACAGCGTGGTGAGTCCTGATTTATTTTATATATAATTGGCTGCTGGTCGAGTTTTTTCTGTATACTTTTGTGTCATGATGACATTAATGTTTTAGTCTGTGTCTGCCAGTACCTCTGTATACTCGCGACATCAGTTTTTGGAGTGATTGTGATGACGAGGCACCCACGCGTGCTGGGAAATGGAAATAGACGGCATTCGAATAAGAAAGACGCGAAACAGGCTATATAATATAATGCTTCATTAGTTTTCAGCGCGATATGCGCCTATCTGTTATTTAGGTAGACCTATTGGACATTTTAGTTTTCGTTTATTTATTAAGTTCATATAAAACCGTGTTTCAAATATAAAAAAAATAAAATAAAAAATTTAAGTCAAATATTTTTTTTTGGGCTTTCACTCGGGCTAGTGCTTCAAATGTTGCATTACAGTCAGGCTTATTGTCGGGCAGGGCCTGAACGTCATGGGCTCGGGCGGGGCACAGGCTTAATTTCAAGGCCCTTGCAGACCACTAGTGGGGATTGGACGTTGTGGACAGCGACTCCTACAGGTCGGTTGGGGGACCCCTGCACAGCAGAGACAGGAAGTAGCGGGGGTGGTGTGAGCCTCCCACACGTTACACCTCGCCAGTGAGAGTCCGCGCTGTCTGGTGAAAAGATGCGACAGGCTGCCTCCTCGTGTACCGGAGGGGACACGTGATGCAAGGCTTCTATCCTGCCTACAACCGACCAGTGGGGGGCATAGTCGAGCAACGTTCAAGACAGGGGAGGGGAGAATTGCAAATACGAAATTGGGATGGGAGAAAAATAGAAAATAAGGAGAAAAAGTGGATAAAAAAAAAAACATCAGGATAGACTAGAGTATAGAGAGAAAAAAAACATACCGGTACATTTCTTTCAAGACTAAAAAAATATACAAAAAAACACCAACAGCTAGAAAACAAATAAGGAGGAGATACTGGCTTCAAAGACATCTCCATGTTCTTTCTTCTGGCTGTTCACGCTGTACTCTCACCTATCTCACATCGCCAGGAAAGTGAGGAGGAAAACAACGCAATAAATTAAAAGAAAGAATAAAGTAATTAGTTTACCTCTGAAGACGCCAATGCTTTCCTTAAGATACCACTTGTTTTCTTTCTCTAGGGGAGCACTTGTTTTAATTACTACTTGAAAGTTGCTGGGAGTGAGGAGTTAAAAAAACGAAACAACATTTGCTCTACAAACAAAAACATTTGTTAGTTCCACCTGCTGTGAAGCACCAACGGGAACAGAGCTAGCCGTGACTCCAGCCAATGGAATGCAGAGGTTAAAGGGGAAAGGTCAAACACAAAGGTAGTCATGCACGCGTGAGTGAGTGAGTGAGTGAGTCAATTGAGAGGCCGAGTTGACCAAGTGAGAGGAAACAATCTGTGTGTGTGTATGTATGTGTGTGTGTGTGTGTGTGTGTGTGTGTAAGAGGAATACAACAAGCACACTGCAGAAAGCCAGCAAGACAAGCATGCAGCACCACACAGCCTGAAACCCTTTACCCAGAGAGGTTAGCTCAGAGCTGGGGTTAGTAAGATCCAGGGGGCCCTGGGCGCAGAAGGTAGCAGGACGAGGGGCCTCCGCTGGCGGTGCGTTAGTATCTAGGGCCAATGCAGACGCAGCAGCAAGGCCATCATCATCATTATCATCATCATCATCATGGAGCTGCTCCTCCTCATCCTCACCCCCATCACCATCAACACCAACTGTGATAGCATCCATTACATCTGTGGACATGGAGGAGGGAGGGAAAGAAATAGAGAAGGACAGATAGAAGGAAGGAAGGAAGGAGGGAAGGAAGGACAGAAGGGAAGAGAGAAAGAGTTAGCAATCAGGAGAAAGAGTTAAAGAAATACAGAGAGGAGATGAAGAGCAGGGAGGAGAAATATTGCTTGATTAGTATGTTGTTAGTCTTTTTCTCCACAATTTAGTCGTTATGCCAGTTCCCCCTGTGTGTATGACGGTCCTGGTCATTGCGGTACCCTCCGTCGGTCTGGGGAGGGTGTAGACTGCCACAAGCCTTCTTTTCACCCGGCGGGGAGGAGTTTCACTGGGAGAGTGTAACGTAGGGCTGACCTTCGAAGCTTTTTTTGGCAATCGAAGCTTCGGGGCCGAGCTTCGATTTTAATTCGAAGCTTCGAAAAAAAAAAAAAAAAAAAATTTTTTTTTTTGTATCTTATGTTGTGGGACTTGTACAGCACTTTCATAAACTTTGTTGTTTTTAAATGTGCTCTATAAATAAAGTGGGTTGGATTAATTAATTAAGTAGCCCCTTTCGTGACTTGAGCCAACAAGGTTTCACTCGGCTGTGTGATTTAATTCAAGGTGGATCGCTGTTGTCGTTTGAACAACTTCAGATTTCATGGGAACTACCAATCCCCCAAATCAAGAATGTTTAAGATGAATGAAGTAAGATTTTGATTATTTGAAATATGGCCTGTGTAGACTAAACTATGCACAGAATTATGTCAGTCTACAAGGTCCGGATTCTACATGGTCCGGCAATGTAGACCTTGTAGACTCCACTACAGACCAATTATCAGTGAATGTTCATGCATTTTTAAGAAGGGCAACTTCCACAAAAAAACAACCAGGACTAATACCCTAACTGGCTTTCCCACCCGCAGACGCAGACACTGCCAATTGTGTTCTTTGGATTGTAGCGCTACTGGGGATTGAACGTGTGGTGATCAGCGAGTGCTTCTGCCTCTACAGCCGCAGCCCACTGCAACCATGTTCCTGACGCTGAGAAAACAATCCAGCAAAGAAGACACAAGTATGCGTCTGACTATGAGGGGTTGATATGCTGGTGTTGGATACAATAAATATGGTCAGATCTAAATACTATCAATGTCAAATCAATACTATCAAATACATTTTGTGATTTCTTTGATTATTGTTCTTTGTCATATCATCGGAAAAAATTACAACAATACAGCCATTTACTATTTTGTAAAGTTTCAGCAAGTGTAGGAGTCAAATGCTGGATATGGCATTTTGGAACTGAATTCTGAATTACCATAGGTTTTTGTAAAACTACCCAACTATCCGTCTAATCTATCCATCCGGCTATCAAACTCGTCACAGCCCATTATGTGATGCTATGGAATGGCAGAGGAATCCACTGGTGGCTAGGTAGGACTGGTTGGAATGTCTATATTGATCCTGTTGTGCCTGTGTACGTGTGCTCTCTCCTCCTTCACAGACCTGACGTTACAACAGCCGCCAGTCTTTCTTATTCCAGATAAAAAGAGGGGGACCTGTCGTCCAATCAGAGAAACAACAACAGACACCAAACAGAGGCCTGAGTACATCTAGCAGTGGAGAAAAAGCCATGGAGAAAAAAGTCAACATCAATTGACACCGAAAGCCCCCCTCCTCTCAGCTCATTGTAACTCGGTGGCAGAGAGAGAGAGAGAGACAGAGAGAGAGAGAGAGACAGAGAGAGACACAGAGAGAGAGAGAGAGAGAGAGAGAGACAGAGAGAGAGAGAGCGAGCGAAGAAAGAAAGAGAGAGAAGGAGAGAATAACAGAAAGCATTTTCCACGTGTTAAAAGATGTTTTTTTAATTTGCTGGCCGTGATGCGGAGCGTGCGGCTGTTCTTGCGCGGCTGGTTAAGGCTAATTAACAGTGATGGAGTTTGAGAAAGTTTCTTTTTGCGGGCAGGCGCTTGGCGGGGGCAGCCCCGAGCTACATTAGAGGACCCTGAATGGTGTTGGGGAGAGAGGGAGAGAGAGAGAGAGAGAGAGAGAGAGAGAGAGAGAGAGAGAGAGAGAGAGAGAGAGAGAGGATTAGCCGTTCTGCTCGGCAGGCCTTGTGTATCAGGGCCGACAGCCTCTCTCTCCGACTCCCTGCAACTCCATTTTTAATGAGATCCACAATTAGCCCAATTCAAAAAAGAAAAAGAAATACTGAAGGAGCAAACAACCCAGAAGCCTCTCTGTCACCACCTTTCATCCTTCCTCATGTTGCTCTTCTCCCTGCTCCTCTCATACTCTATAGCTTTTGTAGCTGTTGTCTCCTCTCTCTCCCTCACTCTGTCTATACCCCCCCTCTCTCTTTCTCTGTCTATCTCCGTCTGTGTCTCGCTCTCTCTGATATAATGGTGTGGTCTCTCACTCTCTCATATTCTGTCTCTCTCTCTCTCTCTCTCTCTCATATATATTGGTGTGGTCTCTCACTCTCTCATATTCTATCTCTCTGTATCTCCCTCTCATATATATTGGTGTGGTCTCTCACTCGCTCATACTTTTCCCCCTCCTTTTTTCCGATTTTTCTCCCATCCCACTGTTAGTCGTTATGCCAATTCCCAACCCCCTTCCTGGTTGTTGCACACTCCCCCCTACTGTTGGTCCGAGAGGCCGGAGACTGTCACATGCTTTCCTCCGACGCATGTGCAGCCAGCCGGCAGCCAGCCTGGCCACGCAGATTCTCACTGGGAGAGTAACGTGTGGGAGGCCGCACTACCTTTCTCCAGATCCTACCCTTGCTGAGCAGGCGCCCCGACCGAACTGTAGGGGTCGCTGTCCACAACGCCCAGGACCCACCCGCCAGCTTTCCCACCCTCTAATACAGCCAATTGTATTAGTGTGAACGGCCAGCCAAGCTGGTGACAACGCCGGGAGCTGGATTCGAACAGGCGAACCCAGCGTCTCCAGCGTTGGTGACGAACGCAATCTCCGCTACGCCACCTGACCGCAGCACTCGCTCATATTCTGTCTCTCTCCCTCTCATATATATTGGTATGGTCTCTCCCTCTCATATATATTGGTGTGGTCTCTCCCTCTCATATTCTGTCTCTCTCCCTCTCATATATATTGGTATGGTCTCTCCCTCATATATATTGGTGTGGTCTCTCCCTCTCATATTCTGTCTCTCTCCCTCTCATATATATTGGTGTGGTCTCTCCCTCTCATATTCTGTCTCTCTCCCTCATATTCTGTCTCTCTCCCTCTCATATATATTGGTGTGGTCTCTCCCTCTCATATTCTGTCTCTCTCCCTCATATTCTGTCTCTCTCCCTCTCATATATATTGGTGTGGTCTCTCCCTCTCATATTCTGTCTCTCTCCCTCTCATATATATTGGTGTGGTCTCTCACTCGCTTATATTCTGTCTCTCTCTCTCCCTCTCATATATGTTGGTGTGGTCTCTCACGCTCATAGTCTTTCTCTATCTCTTTCCCTCTCCCTGTCATATATACTGATGCGGTCTCTCTCTCATATTCTGTCTCTCTCTGTCTCTGTCTCTCTCTCTCTCATATATACTGGTGTGGTCTCTCACTCTCATATTCTGTCTCTCTCTCTCTGTCTTTGTCTCTCTACTGGTGTGGTCTCTCACTCTCATATTCTGTCTCTCTCTCTCGGTCTTTGCCTCTCTGTCTCTCATATATACTGGTGTGGTCTCTCACTCTCTCATATCCTCCCCATTAATTTGTATGCACTGTGCCCGTGTCCCACCTGACCCCCTATAACCAGAAGAGGCTTGTAAATGGGGGAAGAATTCAAAACAAATAACTGTCTAATAACGGTCATTATCATGATAACCACAATTTCCGGCAAATGGAAATCGGCGTGACTTCACGCGGCAGCGTCGGCTAACCCCCCCCTGACAGCCGCTATTAGAGGTCTCCTGTGTTCTGAGCGTAATTCAGCTGCACAAAGTGTTACGTTGATTAACTGACAATTACTGGGCGAATGAGACCAGGGAGGACTCTGGGTAAATTGCGTCTAAATATGGGGTAGGTGTTTTTAGACCGACGGCTAGTCTGCATTTGTTTAGTTTCTCCCCGATGAATCTTCAAGGATTAGCCAGAACCCCTTTAGAGCATAATGGAAATGTGTCCACCGGTGGTGAGTGCTTTCAGCCTCAACTCAGGTGTGCGTAGGTGTGTGTGTGTGTGCGTGTGTGAGAGAGTGCACGTGTTTGAGTAT
>NC_140173.1:73461932-73506932 GCF_963971535.1 Notolepis coatsorum
CTCCTCTGTGGGCTTGGCGTCAGGGCAAGGGCCCCTCTATGCTCTGGAGTTTTTTTTTTGGGGGGGTGGGGGGGCTTGTCGAGTTGGCTGCTCTTTTTTGTGTGAGGAGAAATAGAGGGAGGTGGGGGGGGCATGCATCACTGATCATGTACAGTGGCCTGGCGTGGGTACAGAGCGATGCCACACAATCACCTCACACATCCACCATCACTATCTAAATGGCTATGCCAGCCTCCCAGATAGCCAGCCAGTCTGGCAGCCGGTCATGCAGCTCCAGACATTTGTCATGACAGGGTTATTCACAGTCAAGAGGTGCTTTAGGTGTCCACCCCCTACACACACCCCCTACACACACCCACACACACACACACACACACACACACACACACACACACACACACACACACACACACGAGGTGTGCAGTGTATCCAGATATGGATGTAGTATGGTAGTGGTATGGAAGGGTCAAACTTCAATTCAAACACAAATCACATATGTATATATATTTACATTTAGTCATTTAGCTGACGCTTTTATCCAAAGCCACTTACAAGTTCTGTACGACAAGTCATCAGGAAGGGCACAACTCTATCAGCTGAGTAACAATGTTCATCAAAGTGTTGAGTGCTACAGTGTAGGTTCGTTTATTAGGACAAGTGCATGGCAGTAAGGTTAGGGTTATATAGTGTTTTTTTTTTGTATCCACTTTTTCTAATTTTTTTTAATTTTTCTCCCATCCCAATTTCGTGTATCCAATTCTCCCCTCCCCTGTCTTGAACGTTGCTCGACTATGCCCCCCACTGGTCGGTTGTAGGGAGGATAGAAGCCTTGCATCACGTGTTCCCTCCGGCAGGGGTCGCTGTCCACAACGTCCAATCCCCACCCATCGACTTCCACCCGCTGACTCTGCCAAATGAGCCAGTACGACGGCCGGTCCAAGCCGAAGGCAATGCTGAGACTGGGATTCGATACCGGAGTCTCTTGCAATGGTGACGAGCGCATTCTCCACCTAGGGGTTATATAGTGTTATACATATATTATATATTAAACATATACAAAATATATTAGAATATATTTACCGGTATATATATAAAAAACATTTTTAAATCTTTTTAATCTTCATATGACTAGCGCTCTATTGCGGCTTGTGCTTTTACTGCTGAGCCGTCTGTTTCTCTCGTCAAAACCGTTGACTCTGTGTTAACCCTATATATGACTAATAAAGTAAAACAGACAGATTCTGAATCACTGATGGACCATTTGTCATCCTCTACTGACTTCTGACCGTCCATTCCCTTCATGGTGGCTCCTGGTCAGGTGTGCAGGGAGGCCACGTCGGCTGATCAGAAGAAGAATGGAAGAGGTTTCAATTTAAAAGAGGAATAATGAGAAAAAAGTGACACCTAAGAAGACGCATCTGCTATTTGAAGCTGATTTAAATTGTGTGGCTGTAATAGTGTTAGTTAATTTCAGGTTGCTCAGACTGACGTGTTTGGAGATGTATTAAAGGGATAGTTCAGATAGTATTTTTTTTTTTTTTACGTATTAAGTAAGGGATAATGTATAGCTACAAGGTCATTGTCGCAAAATAATTGACCGACACGGAGTTTAAAATACCGAGGCGCCTCGCCGAGGTGTTTTAAACGTCAGTGAAGGTCAATTATTTTGCTACAATGACCGAGTATAGGCTATACATTATCCCGCTTATTACATGGCTAACTTACTAACAATATACCTAATTCATTTTACGAGATCAAATGCAGACGCAGTTCTGTTCTGTCGCTCCCGCTGTCATCGCCGGCAGCTTGCACTGATGACTGAATGCTGCTGTGCATATGCTGAGCAGCTGAAACAGTGTGTGTCAGTGGGCTTGATTACTCCAGCTGCGAAAAACAATAATCACCGGTGGTTATCGAAAAATAATTCACCGCTGTCGGGGGCTATTGACCAATCACAATAAAGCATTTCGGCGAATGTTAAAACGCCATGTAATAAGTGACATTAATTGGTCCCAGTGTGTAGTAACTGCGTACGCACTAGTTAGCTAGTTCCATGACACCATGTCTGTCTGAGAGAAGAATCAAGCATGGGAAATGCACGAGGTTGTGGGTGGTTTCAACTTTTGTCTGGCTGTTGGGCTGCGGATTCAAACTTTATTTAGTTTCAAGACACCGTGTGTCTGAAGCTTCCCGGCTCGCTCGGAACCCGGGCCAGAACTCGTGCCCACGGGACTCGGTGAGTGAGCCAACGGTTATGGATCAATTAGGCTACTGGCCGGTATTTCATAACCACTTCATGTAAAAGGCCTACCTGTTGACAACTGCTTCCACATGCAGAGTGTAGGAAGCAGCCATGCTTCAACCTCCTGTTTACTGAACATGCACAAGTGTCTTTCCAACAGGGCTGAGCCCAAACGCTTGAACGTTCAAACCTTCGTTTGTTACGTTGGCATTCGAATTCGAAATCAACATTTGAATTTTTTATATATAAAAAAAAGTTATCTATTTTTTGTATGCGTCTATTTATTCTGTTTAAACCAATGGGGTTTTTCTTCACAGTTGCAGATAAAGATTAGGCTACACTAATTAGTATTAAAAAAACTGATGAGAAAGTTGATTTAATTAAAAAAAAATACTAATTTAATCAGATTAATCACTTCATTCAAATTGAGGATTTAGTTTGAGGATATTTATTAAAAATAATATTATTTAGAAATCTTTTTTTTGTAGTTTTTTATTTTTTTTACTTTAAATATATATTTTTTTTAAACGAAGGTTCGAACATCCGTTCGAAAAAACCCTGACAAAGTTCGAATCCCAAAAACAGGCTTCGGGGACAGCCTTACTTTCCAACATTCCCTTTCATACACACAGTCTTATGATGAGATACGATAAGATAAGACATTCCTTTATTGATCCCCTTGGGGAGATACGGGGCACGATGTTCTTCTGAAAATAGACTCTTTCAAATGGCATCATCAATCAAATGAATCAAATCAGCAAATGAACCGATCTGTGCACATTTAATATACCAAGTGAGCAGAGGCTGGAGAACGCACGATGAACGGAAACACCCCAGAAAAAACATTACGAGAAAACCTGCAAACAGGAGGAGGCTGCAGGAGGTGGACAGCGCGACAGACACGAGAGAGAAACGACAGGAAATAAGAAATAGAGTGCAAAGGGGAGCGATGGAGAGGAAAAGAGAGGAAGAGAGCACACGAGTGCATGAGAGGGGGAGAGAGAGAGAGAGAGAGAGAGAGGGGGAGAGAGAGGGAGAGAGCAGGGCCAGCTTATCGGCTAGCTCCAGACGGAGTGCGCGGATCAATGAGCGCGCACGGGCCCACAGCGATCAATGCATTTGATAAGGAATTAAAGAAGACCCACTGTACATGGCTATCAAAGGAGCTGGACATGGCCTAATTATGATTCGACGGGTGCGTGCCCATGATAGGGGTGGGTGTGCGTGCATGTGTGTGAACTGGTGGTGTGTAAGGGGGGAGTGAAGGGAAGTGCTCAAGGGTGGGGGGGGGGGGGGGTGTCTGAGAGGCGGTGCGGCACAGTGTGGTCGTGTCTCCCACTCTGACATCTATGAGACAGACAGACAGACAGACAGACAGACAGACAGACAGACAGACAGACAGACAGACAGACAGACAGACAGACAGACAGACAGACAGACAGACAGACAGACAGACAGACAGACAGACAGACAGACAGACGGGTCGGTTGGCTGATATGTGCGTGTATGAGAGAGAAATAATAATGTTCCCATTTTCTTCTATATGTTCCATTGACAGTAGGAAGGCTGAGGGGGGGAGAGCGGGTCAGGGAGCCCCAGGAGAGAAGTCTCTGGCGGGGTTGTATCCCAGGCCAGTAGGGGTACATGTGGTTCCACAGATGGGGGTCTTAATCACCACACCGTCTATTAGGCACAAAAAAAAGTTGATACTAAACTAGGAAACTAACTTTATATACTGTACGATACAGTAATATTATGGGATATCAGACTCAAACAGGGTTATGGGATTTCCCCCAATTCTAAAATGAGTAGAAAATACCAAGAGTAACATGTCAGAAATCAAAGCCAAGCCGCCTGAATTTCTGCCCTTTTCACCACAAAGAAGGATGTTCGTTCTCCCTAATGGAAGCAAATGTTTCCAACTCTAGACTCCTTTGTTTCTACAACAGACTATTTTGTGGCTCTGGTGTTATAAATGTTTTAGGGCTGGTAATACAACCCAATAACAATACAGGCTGAATATGAACATGAGTGTTTAAAACTATAGAACCAACCAATCACATCCCTCCTTAATTCGCAATGGGGGGGGGGTTACTTTGGCCAGTTGATAGAATGTTGAGCACACTTACAGGCGAACAATATCCATCTCAGAAAGCCACGTTATTCCCAAAACGCAACGTCATCTCCGAAAACCGAAAGTAAAAACTGTTATGCGTGGTGACCTGCCCCACAAGCTCAAATAACCGGTTAAAGAGGGTCAGTGACTGGTTAGAAGAATTTGCCAAAATGTACACCCTGAGTGCATTTAGAAAATGATTCGAGGAGAAGGTCCGGAAAATGTGGGATCAAATTGTGATATTCCTAAGTAAGGTTCTGAATGTGAAGATAAATAACGCCCCAATGGCATGTGTTTTGGGTATAGTACCGAAAGGGATTAAACTGCCTAAATACCGGGGAATGTGGTATAGAATGGCCATGATATCAGGATGTAGAATTGCATTACGACATTGGAAATCACCTGTTGATATTACTTTTAAAGAATGGATGGAACTAATGTTCCGGACAGCATCATATGAAAGGGTGACGTATAGAGTCGCAGGGAGAGAGGATATTTTCGCTGAGGTATGGGACAGTTTTCTACACCTGACTGAACGGTCTGGGGACAAATGATTAAGGTGGGATTACAATGTTATCAAGGATGAATATGAAAAAGGGGATCTGATCTGATGGTACTTGTGCTTTATGATGTATTGTGTATGTATGTACATGTATTTTATGTCCGGATGGTGTATCTATGGAACGGTCACTGTCTCTATCACACTCACATGTGCGCAGGTATAGCCGCATACAAGTATCTAGGATACACATATTCATATGTGTACATAATAGGTTTACACACACTCATATACACAAGGATAAGTTATACACGTCAGGGGCACACATACATGCACATACTCACTTATAGGAAATAGGCATACACACACCTACATATACACATAGTTGAAGTATAGGATTTCACTGACACATATGGGGGATACACATGTATATAGGAGACACACACATACGTAGCTGAGACGCACATATATATACACGTCTGAGATATACACTCACATAGGGGGCAGAGGCACACATGGATACGAGACACACACAAGAGATAGGAGTACAGTCACATACCAGGAAGATGCACACACACACATATGAGGCATGTACACATGCTTACGTGATACACATACCCACATACATGTGTTGGAGACATGCGTGCATGCATGTTATCATGCACAACTGCATGTGTCTGGGGCGCTTTCTCTCACATGCAATATGGAGAAGGGTGGCATCCGGATAGAGGATGCAGCACATACCTGCTCGAAGGTAGTTCGGTCTACATGCAAAGTATATATATCAGGGATGTATACGCATAATGTATAGTATAGTATGTTTCTTTTTTCGTAAGTCTTTTTTTATTTTCCATGTCAGTTGTTAATGTATTTGTATGAGTCCTTTACATGTTTTGTATGTTCTTACAAAAAAGAAAAAGGCAAATCCTGGAAATTGCATATGATGATGTGGAAAGAGATGTTTTGAATATTGGAGAGATTTGTGCAAAAAAATATCAAAAAAAAAAAAAGAAAAAATTATTCGAGGACACTGTACATGTAACTAGCACTATACAATCACAAGCATTCATGGTTAGACCGCCTGTTTTGTCAATCAATTGTCTAATTGACCTGAGGGCTATACCTCATTTCATTGAGAAAGGTGAGAACTTTCCAGTCAATATAATCTCACAAGCAAGCGGACATGTCTGAGCATGACAGGTGAAATAAAAAATACACAGGCTTATCGATTTGGGAGACTTCCTGCAGCCACTTCTAGGCCACACAGTGGGGCATGACTGACGATACAATATCTCTGCGCATTGCACTGGAAAACGGACGATTTAGACATGAGATGATGAAGAAGCACTCTACCCAGCTCACACCAGCCGCCGACAACGGAAGTCCAACCATTTTTCTCTTCCAAATATTTGACGTAATAAAAAATAAAATAATTGTATTATCTTTTTCCCCCTCCTTTTTCCGTTTTTCTCCCATCCCAATGTTAGTCATTATGCCAATTCCCAATCCCCTTCCTGGTCGTTGTGCACTTACCCCCCCTACCGTCGGTCTGGGAGGGCGGAGACTATCACATGCTTCCTCCGACACATGTGTAGCCAGCCCACCGCTTCTTTTCACCTGGCAGCGCGGACTCTCACTGGGGAGTGTAACGTGTGGAAGGATCACACTACCTCCCTCCAGATCCTTCCCTCGCTGTGCAGGCGCCCCGACCAAACTGTAGGAGTCGCTGTTTACAACGACCAGGACCCACCCCACCGGCTTTCCCACCCGCTGACAATGCCAATTGTGTCAGTATGGACGGCCGACCAAGCCGGAGGTACCGCGGCAGCTGGATTCGATCCCACTGTCTCTGCGGTGGTAGACAGACGCTTAGTCCGCTGTGCTACCCGGCCGCCGATTTGACGTGATTTTCATGTTTATATCTCACGGGTCGAACAAACCTCAACGTTATTGCCATAAAATACAAAGTATATTGTTTCTTTACCTTTCTGTGAACATCTAGAAAAAACGTCACAATCCGGTAAAATATGGAGGAGTTACAGTATGGACATTATACAAAAGTAACTGTACTTACAGTAGATTTCATTCACAGTCTTTTCTGCCCTGTAACAGGCACCTGATGGTACTAAATCCAGATGTAACTGCCATTGGAAAGAGGAGATTTGGCCCGATCCATACTTATTATTATTTTTTTTTATTTTATTATTACTTTTTCTCCGCATTTTCTATATTTTCTCCCATCCCAATTTCGTATAGCCAATTCTCCCCTCCCCTGTCTTGAACGTTGCTAGACTATGCCCCCCACTGGTCGGTTGTAGTGAGGATAGAAGCCTTGCATCACGTGTCCCCTCCGGTACACGAGGAGGCAGCCTGTCGCATCTTTTCACCAGACAGCGCGGACTCTCAGTGGCGAGGAGTAACGCGTGGGAGGCTCACGCTGCCCCTGATACTTCCTGTCTCTGCTGTGCCGGCGTCACCCAACCGACCTGTAGGAGTCGCTGTCCACAACGTCGAATCCCCACCCATCGACTTTCCACCCGCTGACTCCACCAAATGAGCCAGTACGACGGCCGGCCCAAGTCGAAGGCAATGCTGAGACTGGGATTCGAGACTCTTGCATTGGTGACGAGCGCAATCTCCGCTACGCCACCCAGCCGCCTTCCCGATCCATACACTTGATCTCAAGAAGGTGCTGAATGAGCTCAGTGGCAATCCTCTACTTTTGGTCAATGTTAGCATGGTGTTATTCACAGTCAAAGATGGGGGGGGGGGGGACACTGGGAATACATTCCCTGAGGTCCATAGATGTCCCTAGATACCAGGAACATGCAAATGGACCTTGTAGAAGTGGAGCAATCTTCCATTTACTTGGGTATGTACATTTAATTTTCTGAAAATATGGCTAGGACTTAATTGGTAGAAATCTTATTAGTAGGAGAAGAAACAATCATCTCAGCCTAATGCCTCAATTGGCTCTCAATTGACAGATTTAAAATACAGGTGACTCCCCTTCAAACTAAGACTAAGAGACCTCATTAGCAGTGTTAATTTTGTCAGCTATTTTAATTTTAGTTTTAGTCATGTGTCAAATGCTCCTTTTTTGTTTTCATCACATTTAGTCACCTTCATTTATTTTTAGTTTAGTGAGTTTTAGTCAACAACAGGTCTGAGCATTTTAGTCTTCGTTTAGTCTCGATTTAGTCATTTCTTGTTTAGTCTCTGAAGACAATTATGTTTGTTACTTTCCTGTCAGCGAACAAGCTCCTGCTAGCTAGCAAGTAAACAGTCTTGACGTTGAAGTAGAATAACATTTTGTGTCGTCGTTATTAGTTAACGATATTGCATGAATAATTTCAGTGTCACATGATCTCCATTAATGTGACGTTTGGTATAAGTGCATCTCTATCTATACTAGTACAGAGCATGTGTTTAACTTCTCACAGTGGTGTAGTGGTTAACACTGTCGCCTCACAGAAGAAGGTCCTGAGTTTGATTCCCGCTTGGGGACCAAGTTGCCAGGTACCCAGGTGGCGTCTATGCCTTCTACAACGCTGTTCGGTTTCCGGGTTCCTCCGATTGGCCACTAAGCCCACGTGACCCTACGCTAGCACGCCTCCCTTATCGCCGCCAGTTATCGCGTACGCCCGCGCATGTGCATGAGCCGCGACAAGCGCCTTCAATGACAGAGCTCTCATATTTGCGAATGCATAAACTATATCTTAAATTATGGCTATGTGTCTAATATGGCCGGCCGTCGCTTATCAATGACTTGTTTTGTTTACATCAGGGTGTAGGGTCACGTGGGCTTAGAGAATCAGAGGAACCCGGAAACCGAACAGTGTTGTAGAAGGCATAGACGCACCCAGGTGGGGTATCTCCCGGGCCTTTCTGTGTGGAGTTTGCATGCTCTCCCCGTGCTCGCAAGGGTTTCCCCTCCAGAAAAAAGATAAACCCAATGGAAAAACATGCAGAACAGATCACTAACGCTGTCGCGTCCCTGGGCGCGGCCCACGCCACAGCCGACGTCTGCTCCCGGCTGCCCTTGGGGGGAAGGACGACGGGATGGGTCAAGTGCAGAGGCATTTCATCGGCGACCCAATGCATGTGTGTGTGTTCCTGTGTGTCGCCCATCTTACATGTCTATTTACTGCATGACAAATAAAATACCTTCTTCTTCTTCTACAGTGTGTGTGTGTGTGTGTGTGTGTGTGTGTAGGTGTGTGTGTGTAGGTGTGTGTAGGTGTGTATGTGTGTGTGTGTGTGCGTGTGTGTGTGTGTGTGTGTGTGTGTGTGTGTGTGTGTGTGTGTGTGTGTGTGTGTGTGTGTGTGTGTGTGTGTGTGTGTGAGAAAGAGGTATGCAGTTGATATCTTCTTAAACAAACCTCAAGTGTGTTTAACTTTTACAAGAGTGTGTCTGAAAGACTGAATGTGAGAAATAACATTTTGATAGTTTCTCAAAGTACACAGATGCAAATATACAGAGTGCATGTTTGTGTTTAACTTTGACTGAATATGTGTGTGTGTGTGTGTGTGTGTGTGTGTGTGTGTGTGTGTGTGTGTGTGTGTGTGTGTGTGTGTGTGTGTGTGTGTGTGTGTGTGTGTGTGACAAAGGCCACTTGTAGATTTGAGCTGCCCCTGGCAGAGACAGTAGGACAGGTATAACAGGTAGAGTGGATCACAGCGGCACCAGTGAGCGCGCGCACAGACTACAGACAGACACACACAACCTCTTGGCGGCTCCGGCACTTGTCACTTTGACAGGCCGCTGTGATGGGAAGGGTTTGCCCTTTAAGCAGACAGGATAATTGCTGGTGAGAGCAGAGAGAGAGAGAGAAAGAAAGTGAAAGAGAGTGAATTAGAGAGTGAAAGAGAGAGAGACAGAAAGAGGGAGAGTTAGAGAGGGGGGTGTGTGCGAAAGAGAGTTACAGAGTTACAGAGAGTTAGGAGCAGTGGCGTTGTTAGCCCTGGGCTTCCGGGGCTTTAGCCCCGGATGTTTTTCTCCTACCCCGGAGCTTAATTATAATAATTTTTTAACATTTATTTATTTGTTTTTATTTTTACCGATTCGCGGCCAACCACGTATATATACGTGATTGGGCGCCATCCTTTGAAGGCCAACCATATAAACTCGGTTTTGCTTTTATTCCATTTTAATATCTTACTCAATGTCACAGAGCTGTATTTTGGCTGGAAACGGCATATCGGGACTCCGAAAGTGCAGTACCGGCCAGATCCTGGTATTGGCGCTGTCTCGATAATGCAGTTTCCCCTGTTGCAGACCGGGTGTCACTTTTTTTTCTCTCCGGGTTAGCTTTTCTGTTAGCCTGAAGCGAGGGCTTTACCCGATCGCCTGGAATACTTTTTGCGACGCCGAATTCAGTATGCAGTAAAGGAATATAGCATCAGCCAATGGACATATCGATCTACCAGATGGCGATCAAATAACTGGGAACATCTTTTTGGAATCCAACCGGCCACAGGTAAGAGCGATTTGACGTCAATTTCAGTCTGATCGGGCCTTGTTCTCATAGCCATACACCCGGTCAGCGTATGATGTTGCAATAACGAATGCAGTTATTGGTAATCAATCATCAGAAACGACCCCCCCCCCCTTTCACGCATTCATGGTGGAACAGGATACCGATCGTATGCATTTTGATTTTTAACTCTAGCTTGTGTAGGGCCGAAACGCCAATCAATTTAACGTTATTAGCTTAGCGCCCTATAACTAGCTTTGCAGGAATTACCCCAGACCATTGCGGTATATAGTTCATATTCACGACGCTATAAAATGGGAACGTAGTGATGAAAAAATTATTTCTTTATGGCATATTGAAAGGAAGGTTTATACTGTCAATTGACAATGACAATGGACACATGGCAATAATATAAAATATAGATTTAGCTCTACAAACAACCTCACGCACAGTGAAAACTTGTAATGAAAAGCTGGCCTCAGAGTGGGATTAGACGGGCCCCAATGGCCCTGAATGTGTTAAGATGGCAGCATCCCCATTGTCTGTGCTGAATGTTTGTTAGTGTTTGGTATTTTTTGTTGGTTTATAGTACTTTTAAACATCAATTTTTTAAGTAGTAGTAAGTAGTAGTAGTAAGTAGTAAGTAGTAGTAAGTAGTAGTAAGTAGTAGTTTTCATTTGATCCTATAATTTTTTCATTCACCGATTTGTGGATTTTTTTTGTGTGTCCTGAAAGGCGCCTTATAAATAAAATGCATTATTATTATTATTATTATCATCCAGGAGGGAAAAGACACTTTGGATAGTAGGGACTGCATCTCTGCCTTTCCTGGCCAGGAAACACTTTGCAACTGTGATCTCCTCTGGCTGGTTGGATATTGTAATGTGTGGCGAGGGGTTGCAGCAATTCCACTGAGAGAAACTGGTCTGAGGCTGGATAACATGCCTGTATGCCTCTCATAAGTTGTTCTCCAACTCATGAGAACCTGCTCTCAAGCTCTTGCAGCATTCTGTCGAGGACTGGATAGAACAGTCTCTGTCTCAGCTGATCTCCTGAGCTGAGGTCTGAGCTTGTGCCACAAGATGACTCAACTACCGGTACATACTCATCCATCGTTTTCTGCTTCCTCCTTTGGCTGGTAGTATGTTCCTCAATCCCAAGGCCATTACATATGGCCTTTGTCCTGTCATACATGTCATGTCCACTGCCATCTCTGAGGTGCGATAACCTTTGAGTGTGTCCTGCACTGTGCTTTTAAATAGTACAGATAGGTATTGAAGATGTGCACTTTAACGCAGCAGCACCTGGAGCCATCCATACCCATGTCCAGTGTCCACTGACAAAGACATGCTCATGATACTGTGATAAACTATAATAAGCTTTAATCGAACCCTGGTTCATTTCCTCGGATAGTCCGGTTGGTTTGGGGTGGTGTGAAAGCTCATTCACTCTTGCAAGTGAACCCTGCTGCGGTTAATTTGAGATGTGAATGCAAAGCGGACCAAAGGCAGGAAAAGACCCAAACATGATAGGGCTGTCTTAAATACTTCGAAGCTTCGTTCGATGGCACGAGGTTCGAACATTAAAAAAAAAATCGAAGTTAAAAAAATATAAGAAATATAAATGAGAAGCATGTTTAGATTTGTGTTAAAATCTTTTTAAATAAAAATTTACGTATATCGAACCGAACCGAAAACAGTGACCCCAAAACTGTGATACGAACCGAACCGTCCCACCCCTAACAGTAACTCTCATCACAGTAACTCTCATCACAGTAACTCTCATCATAGTAACTCTCATCACAGTAACTCTCAGCACATTAACTCTCATCAGAGTAACTCTCATCACAGTAACTCTCAGCACATTAACTCTCATCACAGTAACTCTCATCACAGTAACTCTCATCACAGTAACTCTCATCACAGGTAACTCATCACAGTAACTCTCATCACAGTAACTCTCATCACAGCACCTCATCACAGTAACTCATCACAGTAACTCTCATCACAGTAACTCTCATCACAGCACCTCTCATCACAGTAACTCTCAGCACAGTAAGGGGGCTTTCACACTAGCCATTCAGGGTCGAATCAGAGCACGATCGCACCAAAATAGGGTGTGATGAGAACCCTCCCCCGGGGACGCTGATTCGCTCCAAACCTGGACCGCTGGAATAGGTGGTCTCGGGTGCGAACCAGCGAACCAGCGTCCCCGACGAGGGAGCGGGGGGCGTGGTGTGCAAGCTTACTGTAATGCTTTCATGCTTGCTTGAATTTTGGGCAGATAAAAACATACAGCAATAACTGGACAATACCCACAAAAACTATATTTATGGGCAATTTGGCGAGTTCAGACCTCAACCAAACAAGCATGTTGAGCCTCACGGCTCAGTGGATGAAAACTTCGAGATGAAGCCACGTTACAAGGCCAAGACTTCCCTGGCTCACATTAGGCCTGGCAATTTCTTTGCCATTGCTATGTCTATACATTGGTTTCTTGTTCGAATGCATTTATTTCTATAGACCAGTGGTGCCCAACAAGTTGGCCGTGATCGACCGGTAGATTGCAGGCTGATTTTCAAGTAGACCGCGAGATAATTTTTATGTATTACATGGCGTTTTAACATTCGCCGAAATGCTTGATTGTGATTGGTCAATAGCGCTCGTCAGAGGTCCGTTATTACTCGATAACGGACCTCTGCCGAGCAATAATGACCGCTGTGCGCAGCTGTTCGCAATCAAGCCCACTGACATCAGTGCAATCAGACACTGCCGGCTGCCGGGGAAGCTGCCGGCGATGACAGGGCGGAGCGACAGAACAGAACTGCGTCTGCATTTGATCTCGTCTTGGCGATGGTGTAAAATGAAGTTTAGTAAGTTAGCCATGTAATAAGCGGGATAATGTATAGCTATACTCGGTCATTGTCGCAAAATAATTGACCTTCACTGCGTTTAAAGGGGAAGTATCTTATAAATGACCTTTTCCAGTGTTTAGGGTTATTTCCTAGCTATGTGGACTTATAGTAATAGGACTTGCGGTTTAGCTGCAATATGTAGCGCACGCATTTGGTTATAGCTCCGCTCCCGTTAACGTTAATTTCGTTTAAAAACCTTATTTGGACAATACCAAAAGAGATTAAACCACATCGTATGTATTGATAAGACCTTCTACTAACTATATCAAAAGACAACATGGATAAGGATAAGAAAAAGGGTGGAAAGGAACAAGAAACAGCAATTCCAACGGCGCCGATTGAAACACGTTCAAGAAAAATAACAGGCGACGCTGCGGCAGTTCCGTCGGTGACAAGCCCCGACGTGGGGAATATAGAGGAGAATACACCGGGACCAAGGACTACTGGCCCCGAGAGGGAGACAATAGATGACAACATAACAGGAACGACAGGAAAAAGTACCGTGAAGGATAAAGCAGGTGATTTTGAGAAGATAATAGCAAACATATCCATCGGATCCCTCACTGCACCCATAACATCAACTGACACAAGCAGTGCAATTACACAACCCGACTTCAACTCTCTGACTATCCTGATGAAAGAACAGATGGTCGCTTTCAAATTACACGTTGCACACATCGATACTAAATTCGAAGAGGTTATGAGAGCGGTCGCTGTACAGTCCATGCGAATCACGACAGTGGAGAATACGGTGACAGAAATTACACGGGCAGTCAAGGCGAACGAAGGTGGCATGACAGAGATGGAAAAAGAGATAGAAAGTGTGAAAGAAGAATACCGGAGGGAAATACAAGTGGTTAAAAACGAAGCGACGGAGAGGCTACTAGAATCCCAACGCTACCACAGGCGGAATAACATCCGCATTGTAGGGCTTGATGAAGCAGTAAACTGCGAAGATGCCAACTTTCCAACAGTGCTATCAACGATTTTGGGTAACAACGATCCAAACACAGTGCCAGAAGTGGACCATGTTTACAGAATCGGTTCTCGGGAGAAAAGAAACATCGGGCCAAGAGTCATCATTGTTACTCTGCGGAAGACTACAACAAGGGATGACATCATCAAATTTGCTCGCATCCAACGTGGGAATCTGAATTATGGTGATAAATCAATATTTATCTACGAAGATTTGAGCAAAGAAGCCATCATTCGACATCTACCATACAAGGAGGTGATGCAAAAGCTGTTCAAATCTGGTCACAAGCCAAGGTTATCATACCCGGCGCTGTTATCATTCGTGGGCAGTGACGGCCACAGGTCTGGTGTATACACACCTAAAGAAGCTGAGGATTTTCTGAATCGAAATGGAGCAAATAACCCAAGGCAGGACGACAATGCCGGAAACAGATAAGCCTCTTTCTCAATGTATACCAGTGTTAGAATGACTTTATTGTGTTCATCAAGGTAGCAGACGATATGCAAGCCGTCTATAACAATGCGTACTGTGTATAATACGATTCGTAATACATTATAATTTCAGACTCTGGTCTCTGGGGAGACAAATACATATCATTGCAAAAAGATCTATCTGGAATATTCTGGGTTTATCGCTCAAATGCCCTGGGTCTCTTAGATCATTCTGGAACATAAAAATAGTCTATTGCACTAGTATACTCTACAACCTTCTAGAATATAAGGCACCATGACAACGAAGGCCTACAACTCTAACACTAAACATCCGGTGTGTATACACATAGCAGATAATCAATTGAATGAAGTTCAATCAGTCCTTAATAATACTTTAAAAATTAACCACACCTAAACGTATGAACACTACAAGGTTATTCTAACAATTTAAGTAATCACTCCATTGATGGTGACTGGCACATTGAAGCTCTAAAAGGCTCTGCTTTTCTATCTTATCTAATCTGTTCATTCGGTTCTAGTGGCTTCTCCACGTTGATAATTATTCTATCTCTCATTCCTTATCTATATCTTTCCTTTAATTTTTATTTTATTTTATTTTTTCTTCTCATTACTCTATTTTTTATATATATTTTAACTTACATTGTTCTTTTCCACTGTTCTTCACATTAAGGTGTCAATATTGCTCTACAATCTTTTCCTTTTTTCCTTTTTTCCCACACGTTAGTAGAGGGTTCAAATGAATATGTCGATGAAAGTTTATTCTCTTTTTTTATTTTTTATTTTTTGTCATTTATCACAATACTTCATTACAGTAAGGGAAGGTGCAAGACCAAAAGCGACATTCTATTGCAATAGAATGGAAATGTTAGATCCTATGGCAATTAGCATAGGAAGATTAAGATTACAATGCTCAGTTTGGGCAATCCGGTGGACTATGGGAGAAAGTCAATCGCGGAGGATGTGTTTTTGGAACACAGGCCTGTACGACTTTCTGGGTGAGGGGAAAATAGGGGATTTTTATTTGTATATATATATGTTTTTAAGCTCAGCTCTCAACGGGACCTCATTAATTGGATGTACATCTATTGTAGCTTCGCACTCCAGAAGCATTACCAAAAACTACACAAAAACATGCATAGATTATGGCTAGTTTGAATATAATGGTATGGAACACCGGTGGGATAAACAAACAACATAAACGCAAAAGCGTGCTCACACTGATGAAAAAAGAACATGTGGACGTGGCTCTATTAAGCGAAACGCACATTTTAGAGGAAGACATAAATACGTTAGCGGATAACATATACCATAATATTAGTCACTCTTCTTTTGTTACGAGAACTAGAGGGGTAGCCATAGTCGTCAGACGCAAATTAAATATCGAATTGAAAGGGGTATGGTCGGATGCTGAGGGGCGCATAACTATAGCTAGGATTATACACAATAACAGGAAAATTGCGTTGGCAGCGGTATATGCCCCAAATTTGTACGAAGTGGGTTTCTTCACTTCACTAACCGGAGAAATGTTAAACCATCCCGAGTACTCATATATAATAGGTGCGGATTTTAATGCCATTTGGAACCCAAGGATGGACAAAACTTACCTTACCTTTTCCAGCGAACAAAAAAATTCATCTAAAGCAGGGGTGGCCAACCTTTTTTGAACCAAGATCTACTTTTTTATTTACCACCTAGCCCGAGAGCTACCAGCCAAAATTGTATATTGTAAGCAGTCATTTGAGGCTTTATAAAAGCAGCATAATGAACACAAATCTGTCAGTGCCGAGTCCGACCTCATCTTAAATAACAAACAGCATTGCTTGTTGTAGTTAACAAGGAGAGGAAGAGTTGATTTAGCAAAAAATTATTATTATTATTTTTTTTTTTTTAATAATCAAATTTTATTAATCAAGATCTACTTGAAATCAGCCCGCGATCTACCTGTCGATCGCGATCGACTGGTTGGGCACCACTGATCTAAAGCATTAAAAGATTGGTCAAAATCAACAGGGGTAATTGATTTATGGCGTTCACTTAATCCCATGACCCGCAAGTACTCCTGTCGTTCGGCGAGACACAACACACTATCCAGAATTGATTACGTCTTTGCATCCCCGAGAATATTTGATAAATATGAAGTGGAAATGACACCCAATGCGCTATCAGATCACTGCTACTTAATCCTGAAAGCAACATTTGGTACACTATCTTCCCGGGCCCCAAGATGGCGTTTTAATTCTATGCTGCTTAACAACAAGGAATTCATTACACAAATTAAAGAAGCTCTCACAGTATTCCTACGGGATAATGCAAACTCGGTGCAAGATCCCAGAATATTATGGATGTCGGTAAAGAGTATGATCAAGGATTTCACGGATAGATTTTCCTCCATATTGCGCAAAAATCAATGCACAAAACTGTCTGAAATGGAAACGCTTTACTCAACGCTTTTTAATTCTTTAAAATCAGTGATGCCGGTAACGCGTTACTAAGTAACGCGTTATTGTAATCTGATTACTTTCCCCCGAAAATAGTAATCTAACGCGTTAATCTTTAAAAGCCAGTAATCTGATTGCAGTTACTTGTCCAAGTGGCTGTGCATTACTATTTCGTTACTATCTCATCATAAATTCATAATGCATGCGGAATGCAGTATTTTATTTCGTTTTCGACAGTCAAAAATACATTTTTGAGCTGTTTTTCTTATTTGGGAGTGACGTGGTGTGGCAGTGAAAGGGTTACACAAGAATGTGTCCTCGCGGCGTGACTGGACTCTCTGTCTGTGAGTGACTCTGCTTTGGCCCAATCACATTCCCCATCCACAGTCTGCGAATCAGAGGCAGAGTAGGGCGGGTCTTCACAGCACGTCATGTGACATATGCGCCAATCGTCTGACAGCAGTGCTCCGTTGCATTCGTCTGAGAATTCCACCCCAAAACGCTTGTCTAAACGAAGTGAAACCGCAAGAAGACTAGAGAGACATTTATAAAAACAATTTAATAGTTACAGTTGATATAATTGAATAGTTCAGCCTGCATTTGTTAGATGTGAATGGATACACTGGTTTTGTAAAACCACTGGCTGGCTGCTCTAATGCTCTCCCACAGTTCTTCAGGTGGGAGAACACGAGTGACAGAGAGAGGGGAGAGAGACACACACACACACACACACACACACGCACACAAGCACAAGCACACGCACACACGCGCACACACATACACACAGAGAGGGAGAGAAGGGATTATATTATAATAATAATAATAATAATTATTATTATTATTATTATTATTATTATTATTATTATTATTATTATTATTATTATTATTATATTAGAGATGTAGGCTGTCTGGGTGGGGTTGGAGAGAAAGAGGCATGGGGTGAGAGAGAGAGAGAGAGAGAGAGGGGTGAGAGAGAGAGAGAGAGAGAGAGAGAGAGGGGTGAGAGAGAGAGAGAGAGAGAGAGAGAGAGAGAGAGAGAGAGAGAGAGAGAGAGAGAAGCTCTTATTTGCCAGATTTACAGTTAATTTACATGTTAAAGAGAGACTGCTTGTATGTTTATAGAGAGACATTTATAAAAACAATTTAATAGTTACAGTTGATATAATTGAATAGTTCAGCCTGCATTTGTTAGATGTGAATGGATACACTGGTTTTGTAAAACCACTGGCTGGCTGCTCTAATGCTGTGAGCATCATAGACTGTTGCTTTACCATACTTGATGGTACAGAAGCTGAAGCACTAGTTTAACAATTTACGTTATGTGCAGAGAAACAAGTTAAAAACAATTTATGCACTTTCAATAAAGCGTTTAAAAAAAACTGTTGGGGGAACGACGACTTCGTAACCTAGTTACTTTCAAAGTAACTAAGTTACTCTGATAATCAAGTAATCAGTAAAGTAACTTGGATTACTTTTTAAAGGAGTAATCAGTAATCAGTAATCGGATTACTTTTACAAGTAATCTGTGGCATCACTGTTTAAAATACAACAACTCTACTAGACTAGAAAACCAAGTTAACATTCTAAAGACAGAGATCAAAGCAATATACAGACAAAAATCGGAATTGCAAATACGCAGCACAAGACAACAGCAGTACTTCCAAGGATCTAAACCTAGTCACCTATTAGCCATGCGACTAAGAATTAATGCAAAATTTGCAGATATAACTGCCATTAGGAAACAACAAGCTCTAGTAACAGAACCCAAAATAATAAACGATACATTCAAAGAATTCTACTCCGATTTGTATAATTCAGAAACGACCTTTGATCAAGACAAATTAGACACATATCTTAATCAAATGACTCTCCCTAAACTTTCGGAGGACGACGCTAAACAGTTAGAAGCACCGATCACATTAGAAGAACTCAAGAAGGCCATATCCGGAATGAAAAACGGCAAGGCTCCGGGAATTGACGGTATCCCATCAGAAATGTACATTTCTTGCTGGGACATATTTGGACCCTTATTACTAAATATGATCTTATACTCAGTCAAAGAGGGAAGCTTCCATAAACACCAAAATATCGCACTCATTTCAGTTCTTCACAAAAAAGACAAAGACCCCACTGAGTGCGGTAGTTACCGACCTTTAAGCCTCCTCGGAACCGATGTCAAACTGTACTCTAAGATATTAGCCATCAGATTGCAAAAGCATATGACGTCTTTAGTTCATCCGGACCAAACAGGCTTCATAAAAGGTCGCCTGATCAATGATAACATAAGGCGAATACTGCACGTACTAGATGCAGACAAAGAGGACACCACACCTAAGGCGATGCTATCCCTGGATGCTATGAAAGCATTTGACAGGTTGGAATGGTCGTTTCTATGGGCAGTATTAGAAAGGATGGGGTTAGGAAAAGGATTCATTGATATGATTAAAGTACTATACAAGGACCCATCGGCCAGGATTACAACAGGCACATTCATCTCCGATATCTTTCCGGTATCACGCTCAGCCAGACAGGGTTGCCCTCTTAGTCCCGGACTATTCGATCTATCATTAGAACCTTTAGCACAATTTATAAGACAATCCCAACACATAGAACCAATAGTAATCAAGGGCACACAACATAAAATTCGTTTATATGCGGACGACGTAATATTGTTCATGCAAAACCCCAACAACACATTGCCGCATATACTCAAGTTGATAGAGAACTTTGGTGATTTATCGGGATTTAAAATAAATTGGCCTAAGTCGGCTTTTCTTCCTCTTAACATCAGTGCAAAAAAAGACACAACCCTCCCAGGTGCGATACCCATGGTCAAACATTTTAGATGCTTGGGTGTGGAAATATTTCCCACCATAAGACAAACGGTGAAGCACAATTACACAAAAATACTAGGGCTGTCAGTTTATCGCGTTAATTAGATTAATTAATTACACAGCAAATAATCGCGTTATGAAAATTTACTCAAAATTAATTACATTTTTTTTTATTTTTTTTTTAATAATAATAATATTTTTTTTGTATCCCATTCATTCCATAAGCATGTAGAATACACATTTACAGATTTTTTTTTAATATGGTCCATTTGCATGTTCTTGGTATCTGATTCTAGGGACATCTATGAATCTCAGGGAATGTATTCCCAGTGTCAGAAATACTGTGGGCTAGATCCACAAAGAATGGATTGCACGGTGCAAGTTGCACCCTTACTTACAATTCATTATGAATTGAAAATGGGGGACCCTGATGTAAACAAGACGAAAGTCTTTCTCTGGTCTGCATTCCCTTAACAATTGTGTGTATTGAGCCGTACTGTATTGTACCCATTCTGCAATCTGTTAATAACATTTTCATTCAATCAATCAATCTGCGCGGTGATTGATTGAATGAACATTTTATTTTGAGTAAATTGTAATGAACCAAATGAGAATATCAATACATTTTTTTTTATCTTTGACTGTGAATAACACCATGCTCAAATTGACCAGACCTGAAAAATCTAAGCAAATTAATAGATGGAAGATGATTAAACAGAAGGTTTTGTAGATACAGTACTGAATTCTGCCATCCGGACACATGCAATTTGAAATATGATTATAGAATATAGAATATGAGGCATAAAATGGTAATGCGATTAAAATGCGATTAATTAGATTAATTAATTACAAATCCTGTAATTAATTAGATTAATTTTTTTAATCGCCTGACAGCACTAAAAAATACAGAACAAAATCAAAGACGACCTGGACAGGTGGGCAAAACTTAAAAACTCAGTACAGGCAAGGGTATCAATAGTTAAGATGGATGTATTACCAAGAATCAATTTCTTCAGCTCAATGCTTCCGTTACCTCCTCCAGAGGGCTACTGGAAAAGATTACAAACCTCCACATACAAATTTATATGGAATAACAAACCACCTCGCATAAAAAGATCCACCGCACAGAGAAATAAAGCAGACGGTGGCATGGCAGTTCCAGATTTTTTACAATATTTTAAGGCCTTCACATTAAGACCATTGAAGATATGGTTTGACCCCCAGGCTTTGGTATCTTGGAGAGAATTAGAAGAAAACATAGTAGCCCCACAGAGACTGAAAGACATAGCACACACTAAACTTTCAATCAAGCATTGTGAGCGAGAATTTGGCCCAATAATTACCCATGCAATCAGAACATGGCGGGAAACACAAAAGAAATATCCTAACCCTCAAGAATGGCATAATCACACTCCCATATTCAATAACAATGCACTCTTAATGGGAAAACGCCCTATAAGATTCCCTATATGGGAAGAGCAAGGCATACACTCATTAGGGGATATTTTTAATAACCAGGGCCTCTGTAGTTATGTCGAAATATGCACAAAGTTTAACCTCACAGAGTCCACATGGCTTTTTTACATACAGTTACGACTTTGTCTGAGGTCTCACGGTGTTCCATTACTCATACCAATTGAACACCACAGATACCACAAATTTTTCTATGAAAGAGAAACATTGGGAGGTTTTGTATCAGGTTTTTATTATCAATTACTAACATCCTCGTATGAAACCCTTCAACTAGACACTGTCTGGAGGAGGGATATACCAGACCTGGAAAATGACTTTGATTGGCAAGGAGCCTGGGCAAATGTCCGACTTACATCAAGGAACCCGGATCATCAACAAATCAATCTGAACTATATTCACAGGACATACTTGACTCCTATAAGGCTGTGCAAAATGGGGCTTAAACAAGACTCCAAATGCTCCCAATGTACAAATGGGGACGAAGGAACATTTATGCACATGTATTGGGACTGCCCACCAGTTAAGGCATTCTGGAAAGATGTGTCCCAACAATTATCAATACTCGTATCTTGGAATATACCTGTACACCCCTCGGTATTACTATTGAATGATGTTTTTGAGTTTGCAGTGAATCCACAACTAAAGAGATTGGTTTTATCGGGTATCACAGTAGCTAAAAAACTGATCGCATCACGTTGGTTTCAACCGGAAAAAATTTGCCGAAAAGTGTGGTTTCTTACATATCTCGATGTGATATATCAAGAAATATCTACAGCAAGAATTCTGGGTCTCAATGAATCCAAAATGTCAATGTGGTTAGAAGTGGTGGAGAGAATAAAAGCTAGCTTATAATGGTAGTGTCTGGTTAGGAGTGAGGGATAATGGAGGTACTATCCAAGAGGGGGTCCGGGAGGGGGGGGTTCGAGCTGGAGCATATGTGTGTAGGGTTTTAGAAAATAGGTATTAGGGGTATATTATATACTAACATTTATATAATTGTAATTTCGCTGGATATACACTGTATACGGTTAAAATGTTATTATAGACTATTTTTGTTTTATCTTGTTTCTGTACTTGCATATATTTTAACCACCTTTACTGAAAGTTTCATTATGCATTGTGTGTTGAGTACTGACTTTTAATAATTGTTGTTTTGCAATAATAAAAAAAATATAAAAAAAAAAAAAGTAATAGGATCTATGTCTCTAATTCTCGATTTGGCGCATTCTTCCAATTCTCCCCTCACAATAATGTCCCTCCCTCAAGTGAGTCATCTGAAAATTAGCCTATATGGGACGTCATATGGTGCGTAAGCGTATTTGCATAATAACACCCGCCCCCTCTAGCTGCCCGCCGAGCGAGAGCGAGAGAACTGTAAACGTTCTGCGTGTCTCCCACTCCCTCTCGAGGAAGTCCACCACCGTGCTGCGCTACAGCCCATGCTCCCGAACCGAGAGAGGGAGAACTGTAAACGCTCTGCGTGTCTCCCTCTCGAGGAAGTCCACCACCGTGCTGCGCTACAGCCCATGCTCCCGAACCGAGAGAGGGAGAACTGTAAACGCTCTGCGTGTCTCCCTCTCCCTCTCGAGGAAGTCCACCACCGTGCTGCGCTACAGCCCATGCTCCCGAACCGAGAGAGAGAGAACTGTAACACTCTGCGTGTACACAGTGTTTACACTTTTTTTTTTTTCTCTCTCTCTCTCTCTCTCTCTCTCTCTCTCGACTGACTGTCACTCTCTCTCTCTCTCGACTGACTGTCACTCAAAGTGCTTATGGGCGGAGCCAGGCCATAACAGCCTGATTTCTTGTGGCTGAAAAATGATGGGTTTGAGTACTTGATTAGAAATATAAACCAATGCATCTTTTTTTTTTTAAACGTACAGATGTCTTAAATAGACTGACAGGAATTGTTTAAAGTTGCCCAAATAGTGCTAGGAATAGTAAAATAGTTCCCCTTTAAAGAACACCTCGGCGAGGCGCCTCGGTATTCTAAACTCTGTGTCGGTCAATTATTTTGCGACAATGACCTCGTAGCTATAAATGATCCCTTACATAACATCGAGTCGCGGCTGAGATGAGACTTGCTGTAGTGCAGAGCTTTCCTCTCATTTCATTATAGACACAGACCAGCTCGGACCTTCAATGACATGCAATATAATTGACACAAGCAATGGGCTAACGTTAGCTGCTAACTAAGTTATCTCATAACTAGGCTAAGCTAACTAGCGTTAGCCGCTAACCCTGGAAAACGCTCAAAGCGGACTCCACGACACCAGTTCCATTCGTGAGAAAAGGGGGTGGGTTATATTGACAAGGCTTGACAACAGAGTTTCAAAGATAACTTCATATTTATTGGTTATTCGTTTCTTTATATCAGGGCGTCCAGTTTCCATCTCTGTGTGTTGTTGACGTTCGAGTGTGACATCATCACCTACGGCAGCTTACACGCTCAAAACGCAAACAATACGCAGAGGGAACCAAGACTGCAGTGTGTACACAAACCAGAGGGGGGAGAGGGAGGGGGGGAGTTCGCACTCAAAGACGGAGCGAGGACGGAGCGGAGCACCCGTTCCTAATGAGAAAGCCCCATAACTCTCAGTACAGCACCTCTCAGCACAGTAACTCTCAGCACAGCACCTCTCAGCACAGTAACTCTCAGCACAGCACCTCTCAGCACAGCACCTGTCAGGACAACATCTCTCAACACAGGCAGGGAGGAGCTGACACAGGTAAATCAAATAGCTACACAAGTGAGGATGTACTTAGTATGAACAAAGGAACCGACATGTAGGCACACACGTACAGACGCGCACGCACACACTCAATAGTATAACAATACACAGTCACGCAAATGTCTTACACACATCAGCCACACACACACACATGCACGCACAAACGAGTAACAGGCACACACATGCAGTAATACGTGTATATGGCGTCTCAGGCATTCTGTAGATGACATGTGTCAACAAATGTACATGTCTGTGTGAATTTATGTTGTGCCGTTGTTATTACTGTAAAAATGTAATGATTGTGATATGTTGTTATTAATGAGACGATGAGCTGTATGTGTGTGTCACTGGAATTTCCCCAAGGGGATTAATAAAGGAATATCTTATCTTATCTTAACCCAGTATAATTAAACTTTCCTTCACAGCTAAAACAAACTGACTTAGTAAAAAAAAACATTGGATTACTGTAATTTCACATGCAATGAACATTAAACACTTTCCTGTGTACGGCTTTTATCCTTCATATTTTATTCACACATGCTGGTTTTAAGAAACACATTATGGGGAGGCTTGGGGTGGAGGTGATAAAAAAAATTAACACTTGTTTTCAAGCGAGTCAAAAGTAAAGAAGCATGCCATGACTTGCATGTGTGAGTGTGTTTGAGGAGAGCGAGAGAGAGAGAGCGACTATTTCAGTGATAGAGAGAGCAAGAGAATGTTGTGTGTGTGTGTGTGTGTGTGTGTGTGTGTGTGTGCTCGTGTGTGTTACAGCGCTCTCCTCTGATGGCTTGATCAGCTCTTGTGAGGCAATTGAGGGAGCTGTCTCTCTCACACACACTCAATTTAGAGACCGCCTTTGATCTCCACTCAGGCCAATTCAGCCACGACACACACACACACACACACACACACACACACACACACACACACACACACACACACACACACACACACACACACACACACACACACACACACACACACACACACACACACACACACACACACACACACACACACACACACACACACACACACACACACACACACACACACACACACACACACACACACACACACACCGATGTGCACTCGCATGCACGCACACACATACGCACACACACAATCCAAAGAAACTCCTGGGTAAAACTATTTCGTTTCATTAGGGGCAGATTCTTCAAAAAGCACAGAGAAAGGAGGAGGAGGAGGAGCAGGAGGAGAGGGGGGGCACATAAAAACAAGACCTGCTGAAAAACTATTAGTGCTGTGAGAAAGTTGAAAAGGAGAAGAGAGAGAAAAGGAGGAGAGGAGAGGGGGATGAGAGGAGAAGAGAGTTGTGGGAAAAGTGTGAAAAAAGAGAAAGTGCACACAAGGCAATATGTGTATTTTTACTTAATTTGTTGGAAAGACGTCCTCTGTTTTTGGGGGGAGAGGAAACATTACTCTGAATAGTTAACATTCAATATGAAATGATGTCTATTGGAGATATAATGTATGTTTTTATTATTGAAGAGGAGTAGAGATGAATAGAGGAGAAGAGGAGTAGAGGAGAGGATGAATAGTGGAGAAGAGGAGTAGAGAGGAGGAGAGGAGAAGAGGAGGAGAGGAGAGGATGCATAGTGGAGAAGAGGAGTAGAGAGGAGGAGAGGATGAATAGTGGAGAAGAGGAGTAGAGGAGAGGATGAAGAGGAGAAGAAGAGTAGAGGAGAGGATGAATAGTGGAGAAGAGGAGTAGAGAGGAGGAGAGGAGAAGAGGAGGAGAGGAGAAGAGGAGGAGAGGATGCATAGTGGAGAAGAGGAGTAGAGGATGAATAGTGGAGAAGAGGAGTAGAGGAGAGGATGAAGAGGAGAAGAGGAGTAGAGGAGAGGATGAATAGAGGAGAGGAGGCATAGAGGAGAAGAGGAGTAGAGGAGAGGAGGCATAGAGGAGAAGAGGAGTAGAGAGGAGAGGAGGCATAGTGGAGAAGAGGAGTAGAGAGGAGAGGAGGCATAGAGGAGAAGAGGAGTAGAGAGGAAGAGAGGATGAATAGAGGAGAAGAGGAGTAGAGAGGATGGGATGAATAGAGTAGAGAGGAGGAGTGGAGGCATAGAGGAGAAGAGGAGTAGAGAGGAGGAGGGGATGAATAGAGTAGAGAGGAGGAGAGGAGGCATAGAGGAGAAGAGGAGGAGATAGGAAGAATAGAGGAGAAGAGGAGTAGAGAGGAGAGGAGACAGAGGAGGAGAGGAGGTGTAGAGGAGAGGATGAATAGTGAAGAAGAGGAGTGGAGACAGAGGAGAAGAGGAGTAGAGAGGAGGAGAGGAGGCATAGAGGAGAAGTACAGAAGTAGTGGAGAGAGGAGTTGTGAGTAGTGATGATGCACGATATATCGGCCACCGATATAATATCGGCCGATATGGTAATTTTTTTACACATCGGTATCGGTCCGATATCAAAATAGGGCCGATATATATATATTTTTACATGTTTTGGTCTTAAATAGATTCAAAATATCAGTCATTTCTGAAAATAAGTTACAAAAGTTTAAAAAAAAAAAGAGAAGAAAATGCGTTTAGGAAAATAGCTCTTTATTCGATTATCATAAAAAACTGTTTTCTATACAGAGATATCGACATTGGCAAATATCGGTATCGGCCAGAACAGCAAAATTAATATCTGTTATCGGTATCGGCCACAATTTTCACATCGGTGCATCACTAGTTGTGAGGAATAGAGGAGCAGTAGAAGAGGATAGAGGAGAGGAGGAGTGAGAGGCAGAGGGTCTCCTGGGTAGTGAAGGGCACATAGGTCAAGGTTCAGCCCTAAAAGTCACTTCTCCTCCACTGGGAAAGAGAGAGGAGGGGAGGAGGGGAGGAGGGATGGACGGACGGGGGAGGAGAGGAGGGGACCAGTCGGCAAAAATCAAACAGGGCCCAATTAAAGGAATCAGAACGAGCCACTGAGCAGGGAACGCTTACCTGGAACACGCAAACCAGCCTGCACACACACACACAAATATACTTGCACATACAGTACACACACATTCTCTCTTTACATTAAAAAAGAAGGCACACATACACACACATCTCCCAATCCTGGTGTGCATCCTGATAATTACCTTGGCCAGGGCTGTGTGAAATTACTGCTCTCATCTGCTAATGGATGACAAGACCTGAAGCAACGAGTCCCCCCCCCCCCTCCACACACACACACACACACTTAAGAGTAGCATACACACGTACAAATGCTGTTTTACGAAGATTTTTTTTTCAAAGAATTATGAGAACAGACGAGGAACGCCTGAAAGAATGAGGTGAGAGAAAGAGAAAGAGTAAGAGAGAGAAAGAGTAAGAGAGAGAGAAATGGAAAGATCGAGAAAAAAGAGGAAGTATAGAATGGCAAGCAAGAGAGCACTGTCTGGTGCAGTTTGTTTTGAGACAATGCTCTCCCTGCAGACATGGGAGACGGGGGAGGAGGTAGGGACATGTCTTTTTTCATAATAACTCATTAATTAACAATTTGACTGCTGCGGGGGGCGTGACATGACAAGAGATCAGGGCCCAATGTCCTAATAGATTGTGAAGCCCACCTAGGAGGGGGGGGGAGAGGGGAGGAGGGGGGCGAGGCAAAACAATTAGTGGTCCTTCGCCCATCAAAGACCTAAGAGAGAGAGAGAGAGATGGGGAGGGAGAGAGACAGAGAGAGATGGGGAGGGAGAGAGACAGAGAGAGATGGGGAGGGGGAGAGACAGAGAGAGATGGGGAGACAGAGAGAGAGAGACAGATAGAGAGAGAGAGAGAGACAGAAGAGGAGAGAGAAGAGAGAGAGAGAGAGAGAGAGAGAGAGAGAGACAGAAGAGGAGAGAGAAGAGAGAGAGAGAGAGAGAGAGAGAGAGAGAGAGAGAGAGAGAGAGAGAGAGAGAGAGAGAGAGAGAGAGAGAGAGAGAAATGAACTGAACTGGTGACCTTAGATGAAAGAAGGAGTCACTGTGGGCTACAATTAGGAGTGGCAGGAGTGAGAGCACAGGTCAAGAAACTAGGCCTACTACATACTCACTCTCACACACTCACGTGCACACGCACAAAGCAAGTGGACAAAATACACCATCTTCCGCCGTACATGTCTCCCTGCCCACCTGTTCATGTATTTATATCTATACAATAACATGCATGACCTTGACTTACTGAATCTAAAGAGCCACTTACATGGCAAACCCATAGATGTACCGTTATTACGCCTTAAATGCTTTAGGCCAAAACGGCTAATCTATTCCACCCCCCCCCCCATCCCGCCACACGACGTTCCATTGCCCAGAAGAATGCAGCCCGCTTAATTGAATTAAATTATTCCTTATGCATGCTAAACCGTCAAGTCCCTACTTAGAGAAACAGAGACGCAAGGTAGATGGGGAAAGGGCTAGGGCCACCCCAACTGATAACGCAGAGACACACACACACACACAAACACACACACACAACATACCAACGCTAATCAAAACAAGACATCAAGTAATCTAATCTGAATCGCTAACAATTATCAGCTCGCTGGCCCAGAGGCTGAGAGGATTCTTTTGATCAATGTTTTCTATTAAAAAAGTGAAAACAATTCAATATCGCCCCCCCCCCCCCGCCCCCTTTTCCCTAATGCATAGGGGGCTTATTAGCCGATTGTCCTTGGAAATGAGAGAGCGAGAGAGAGCGTGGCGAGAGAGACGGAGAGACAGAGAGAGAGAGAGGGAGAGGGAGAGAGAGGTGGGGCACTAGCTACTTAAGGAGCTAATCTAAGTTAAGTCAGCCATCTTGCCATGCAACAACAGGGGACAGTAGAGGACTTTTTCCCACCACCAAGGAATATATTGCCCCGGCAACAGCTTTGAAAAACTCTTTAATTTGCTTTCTCCCTCTGAAAGACTTTTTAACACCAACAGGCCTTGGAAGGCCTCATTTTTTTTTTCTTAGATTCCGCCAAAATGGTTATTCCTTTGGCCTACAAGCAGACACGGACGGACACACTGCACACACACGGGGGACAGACGCACACACACATTTAAAAACCATTTATTCAAGGGCATCTCGCCCCCCTTTTAGGATTCAGACGGCGAACGGTAGTGGTGCGGCTGCCGCCTTTTAGATATTTCATTACCAAAAGGTATTCATTTCATTTTCCCTTCAAATCCCTTGTCGTCACAACTCTTCTAAGACTTCATCTCCCCCCCCCCCCCCCCGCCCCTCTCTCTCTCTCCCTGCCCTGAGACATTTGGGAGACGTCACATAGAATTTGACCACAGACCACAGTGCTTTAATATTTTTTTATAAAAAATTATAGTAGTAACTTGGCCCGTCCATATCCCCCTACTTGGTATATTTGTGTTCAGTGGAGCATGCTCGTCTCAGAGCCCGCGTGTTCCTCGGTCGTCTCGCCTCGTCTAGTCTAGTCGCAGCGAACTCTCTTTCACCTGAATGGACTTGGGCTGAAAGATGTGTGTGTAGAACATTTACACCCAACACCTTCGGAATGTGACAAGGGGCCAATTTGCTCGGGCAGAAAGCAGTGCAGAGAGAGAAAGAGAGGGAGAGAGAGGGAGAGGAAGAGGGAGAGAGAGAGAGAGAGAGAGAGAGGGATTCCCACATGATTAAAGAAAGATGATGGACTGAGAGAGAGTCCATATTTAATTTTGGCCCCTTTTCATTCGACCAGCAACTGACACCAAGACGTGTGTCCTAAAAAGTGCCTGAGCAAAAAGAAAGTTAATAAGGACCAGGTTATTTTTGGGGAGGTCTTTCTCAACAACACAAGACGCTAAAAAGACAACTGTAAGGTCGGAAGCAGACATTTTGGACAAGGCTGTTCCACCGTGTGGCTATAGGCGTAGTGAGGAAGGACTGGAGAACTTTTGAGAGTGTGTGAACGAGTGGAGGAGGAGGGAGAGGGCAGAAGGGTGGAAAAGGAGGAGAGGATGGTTGTGTGGTCACTCTACTGTGCCCTGGCCATTTAAGGCTCTCTCTTACACTCTGCTGCACAGAGAGAGAGAGAGAGAGAGAGAGAGAGAGAGAGAGAGAGAGAGAGAGAGAGAGAGAGAGAGAGAGAGAGAGAGAGAGAGAGAGAGAGAGAGAGAGAGAGAGAGAGCGAGCAGTGGCAGTCCACCACTCAGTCACACATGGGGAGGAGGGGGAGGGAGAGGGAGAGAGAGAATGACTTACATCAGTAACAGTTGTGGTCCTCGGCAGCATTGGGGGCTGAGTTAGGTGTTAGGCTCTTGTTGCCGGCCTTCATAGCAGCGTCTCTGCGGGCCTGTTCTAGCAGAAGCCTGGCCCTCTCTTTCAGCTCCTCCTGACGAGACTGCACCTCTGGGGGGAGAGAGAGGGCCATGGTGGGGGAGGAGATGGAGGTATAAGGACTAATTAGAATAGTTAACTTAATTGATGATGGTGGTCACTGAGCCAGGTTCAGTTCTCCTTAATTTCAATCAGTTAAGGAAATAGAAAGTTCAAAAGAACGGTTGAGAAAGTCGTCGATTCCAACCTGGGAAGTAATTGAAAAGGGAAAGCTCAATCATTATGACTCAAGAGTTTGTGTTTCCCTTTTAAACTGAAGGTGAACCAAGCCGAGTGCTGAATGTGATGATTTCGGATAGGGTAAGTTAATATACCGTAATTCCTCTAATAGTAACCGGTATTCAATTAAAAACCGGGTCTCTATTAATGACCAGGTGCGCTGTTGAGCTAAGCAATTATAAGCCGGCCTCCTAATACAAGCCGGGTTTCATGTATATTAGAGGAATTACGGTATTTCCCTCAACGGATTTACCATAGGCAATATATTTTGTTATTGTTGTTATATGCTGGCCTGGCTGTGCAGTAAATACCATATAATGGTATGGTGTTAATGTTTACCAAGAGAGTAAGCCTACCTCAGAATTGTATAAAACGAAGTTATTATTATTATTATTATACCAGTATTGTGATTGCACTATTTTACTTTATTTTACTTTTTTTGACCACCTGTAATTGCACTGTTTACTACCGTATTTCATACAGTACTTGGTTTCAATAAATGAACCCAGTACATTTTACTGGGTTCAAACTGACACAAAATGTTGATTTATTCATTATGATCCGTTTGAAAATTAGAAATATAGGCCTCTCTTATACATGCCTCCTCCTAATACAAGCCTGGTATCCGCTACAGTTGAAACAAATACAAGCCGGGGTTACTATTAGAGGAATTACGGTAGTTGATTTATTTTACCTATTTTGGTGTCGTTGCTTTTTGTAAAGAAATTTCATTTGAATTAAAACCATGGGCCATCATCTGTCCATGTGTTTCAATGTGAAAAAGGGAGAAAAAAGAAAAGTCCCTCCTCCTGTCGCTCACCTTTTCAGCTGGGGGACTTGATACGGGGGCAGGGGGAGACTCCTGTAGGAAGACAGAGAGACAGAGCGAGAGACAGAGAGGGACACAGAGAGAGACGGCCTTTCTTCACTACAGGTGTACAGATTGGTTGTTTGTGCAACACAATAACTATTCGTCAATGATGATTTGTCTTAATCATTTTGAATGCCATTTCTAAAATATATGACCGTCTAAGCAAATGGCATACACCCCTCCCGGTAGGTACACTGTTATAAACACACACAACCATCTCTTGCGCCCCACACAGTGAGCCGTGTCCTGTATGAGGTAGTGGTGGAGGAAGGGGATTAGGGAGCTGTCCTAACGTGGGAGCAGGGAATAATATCCCCTGTGATGTAGCCCACTAGCCCTGTCTCATTATGGGCTAGAGCTAGCATGCTGCGGCGCTGCGCCCACACCCTGCCTGGGTACACTGGTCTGGATAGGATGACAGCTCTGAGGAGATAGTAACCAACACACAAATGTGAATGTATGAATGTACATTTGCACGCATTGGCTGCACGCACGCAGACGCACGCACACACCTAGCTTAGCATCCTATCTGCAGTCCTATCAGAGGTAATCCTAGCTGTATTATAGTAGGGCACAAACAGAGAAAATGAGGCTCTGAGCTTACATATGGCTTAGAGTGGTACATTTCAAACTAGCTGCTTATAACATTTAGGGGTGGGAATAACCAGAGGCCCCACGATACAATATTATCGCGATACCTAAATCACGATAGAACGGTACGCATTCGAACCGTGGAGGTCGTACCGAACGGTACGCATTCGGGGCATGTGTGTATTGTTCGGTTATATAACGTTGCGTTAGCTACGAGCTAACTAACTTTAGCCGCAAGCTAACTAATGTTAGCCGCAAGCTAACCATGGAAGTGACTCCACGACACCAGTTTGATTAGTGGGGAAGGGGGGTATATTGACGAGTTAATACTTTGACAAATGTTGCCTATATTTTTCAGTCAGTTCGGTCTTTGTGTGCCAAACATTATTAACACTTTCATTGCCAACGACGCTATATGTCGTTTGTTCATGCCGACGTTCATTGCCAACGACGCAATATGTCGTTTTTTTATTAGCGATTTGAATTCATATTTCATCAATCTAGTATCACGTTAGTGCTGCAAACTCTCTCTGAGCTCCATTGAGAAAATACCGCCCCCTATCGTCTCCCGGATAGTAATGCACGCATTGGAATGGACTCAATGAAAATGGATGAGAAAAGAAAAATCCGGAATACACATTTTACTTCTCAGGCAAGTAACCAGAGCCCATCGGACTCATTGTGGACCATCAGAACAGCGTGGAATACATATTTCCAGTATGCAGCGTTGGATCAATAAACGCAATCGATATTTGGAATGGCGATCAGGAATTGGAATAATCTTTTTGGAGAACATCTGATCTGAGGTAAGGAATCTATTTTACCAGTCTTAGGATAATCAGAGCTATTTTCACAGAGATATCAGCGTTTGCCCTATGTGTGTGTGTGTGTGTGCTGATCAGGAAATGAGATTTGATTTTTCAGCTCGCTTCTCTAGCGTGCATAAGTACACATATACTATCGATAATCTAGCGTTTATTTGAAAACGATTCATAAATAGGCCGAAAAATTACAACGGTTTTTGTGTATTCCAGAATATTCCAGTAAAGGGCGATTATCATAGAAACTTTATATTTTCCTGAAACCTAAAAAAAACTAGCGATTTTCAAAATGGTATAAAACGGAAATTAACCGATTAAAAAACAATCCGTTTCGACAATGTTGACTGCAAACAAGTCATTGATAAGTGACGGCCAGATTAGACACATAGCCATAATTTAAGACATAGATTATGCGTTCACAAATGCGAGTGCTATATCATTGAAGTGGGTGGCGGCATTCAAGGGGGTAAAAAGGAAAACACGGCCGGCACGGAAAGTGTTAAAGGTAAACCTTTTTTTTTACCAAATAAATGAGAAGCATGTTTAAATCAGCAATGCCTCCCCTCTTGTTGTACCAAAATCTCTCCTAGCTCTAACCGTCACTGTCAAAATAATGTGCCTGATGTCAAATGGCCTCATTCTTTCAGTTTTTGCATGACTACATCCTTGAGAATAACTGAAAAGTTGGATTCTTTTTAGGCTATATATCCTATGTATGGTATTTTTGGAGTGTTAAATATTTTTAAATAAAGAACAACGTATACCGAACCGAACCGAAAACCGTGATACGAACTGAACCGTCGATTTTGTGAACCGTTCCACCCCTATAATGATAGTATTGAGATTCTAAACATTTTGCAATATGCTGAGCATTGCGATAACATAAATTGCTATTTATTAACTTTTTTCAACAGCATGTCTCCAAATTATGTCTCCAAGGGAAATCTGTGTCAATGTTTTCAGTCTATTCATCTCACTTCAATACTTTTTATTGGCATCCATGTATCGCAATACCACGCTATATGCCCCCCCCCCCCCCCCCCCCAATAACATTACACAATGTTTATCCTCCCTACAAGGTGCATTTGGCCTGAACGCTAGGCTAATACGGCTACATCCCGCTAACTAGATAACGGCAGATGGAGTCAATAGTTACTGCGACCCCTCTTCGACCTTTGAGCTTGTGCAGGGTTAACTAAAAGGTGTGTGTGTGTGTATATATGTGTGTGTTTGTATATGATTGTGTGTATATGTGTGTGTGTGTGTGTGTGTGTGTGTGTGTGTGTGTGTGTGTGTGCGTGTGTGTGCGGGCGTGTGCGTTGTGCGAGCGGGGAAAGATGAGGTGTGCGCTCGGCGAGGCGTCTCCACGCCCGAGCGCTCACAGCACAAACTGCCATCAACTGGAGGGATGAGAAATATAATGAGAAATATAATGAAATGTCAAAGCAGGGTTTTTCCAGGTGCTTCCTGCAGTCGCCACATGTTAAGGGCTCGGTGTGTCAGGTTATAGACAGCAGAGGCCAATGACAACATCTAAGGCAGAATGGGAGAATTCTAGAAGGGTCATCTCAGAAATAGCATCAATGAGGTTGGGATTTGAGGCTTATAGCGCGTGCTGGGAATGAATGAAATGTGGGCACCGCACTCCTTGCATTACTAAGTGACGTTACCTTGAAAGTTCCAATCAAAGCAGTTAAGGATAAAAGGTGGGATATTACATTTTGGGTCCACGGTCCCCGTCGGCATATACGGTAGTATATAGCCTGAATGTAAATGTGTCTCTGTGGCACCTACAGTAGACTAGAATTAGACTATGGGATTGGACGTAGGTCCAAAGGATGCACAAGGTGCCCATTATATAATTAACTCTTAGCGTAGTGTTTACTGGATACTAGGGGTGTAACGGTACACAGAAGCCACGGTTCGGTACGTACCTCGGTTTTGGGTTTAATACGAGTTCGGTACAACAGGAAAAAAGGAACAAAAGTCCCAAACGCATAAGGCTAGGTTTCTTTTCATTTATTTTTGAACAGACAGTAGTGCCTAGTTCCACCTAGTGTCATATAGTCCCCCCTGAGATAGCTTGTACAGCCTGGCCCTGTAGTGCATCAAGCAGTAAACACAACAGTGAACATACACTCTTGCATAGGTCCTATTTCTATGCAGGGCTGATAAAAATAAATAAAAATAAAGCAATTGGTCACAATCAGCTACAGAACTGAAAAGCATATCTTAAGGTATAAAAGTACAAAATAAATAGAATAAAAAATTATTTCCATATCATCAAGCCTCACCTCACTTATCAATCATCATCTAGCCTAACTTATTATCAACTATTTCCATATCATCTAGCCTCACTTATTATCATCTATTGCCATATCATCTACAGTAGCCTCACTTATTATCATCTACAGTAACTTCACTTATTATCATCATCTAGCCTAACTTATTATCATCTAACTTCACTTATTATCATCAACCCCTCATTAAAAAGAAAAACCTTGATGATCCCTCTAACTTCAGGCCCATTTCTCAACTACCTTTTCTGTCAAAAGTCCTGGAGCGAGCAGTTTACCTCCAGTTACAACTGTTTTTAGATGCACACAAAATCCACGAAAAATGTCAATCTGGCTTTAAACCGTGCCATCTCTTTCCATATCATCTAGCCTTGCATAATCATATAGCCTGGGTTTTTAATTTCCCACTCAGTTAATGAAGTGGGCGGTCAAGATAGCTTTCAGTAGCACGGGAGGTCCATCCCTCAGTTGTTAGTGCAACGGCGGGTGCAGTAGACAGCTCGTGCTCAATCACTGCTCGTGTGCACCTGACCACGGACTGGCTTAACACTTTCCGTGGCAGCAGGGGGAGCCAAAAATAGCGCTTGAGTGCCAACGCTGTAGTCAATGGAGGGCGATCATATTTGCGAACGCATAAACTATATCTTAAATTATGGCTGTGTCTAATACGCCCGTCGCTTATCAATGACTTGTTTGCAGTCAACATTGTCGAAACAGATTTTTTTTATTTTATTTTTTTTTAAAATCGGTTAATTTCCGTTTTATACCATTTTGAAAAACGCTAGTTTTTTTTAAACTTCCAGAAAAAAAAGATTCCGTGATAATAGCTCTTTAGTGGAATACACAAAACACGTTCGTCATTTTTCAGCCTATTAAGAATCGTTTTCAAATAAACGCTAGATTATCGATAGTATATGTGTACTTATGCACGCTAGAGAAGCGGGCTGAAAAATCTATTATCTTATTTCCTGATCAGCACACACACACTCACAGCCACACACACACATATGGGACACGCTGATATATAGGTGAAAAGAGCTCTGATTATCCCAAGACTGGTAAAATAGATTCCTTACCTCAGATCAGATGTTCTCCAAAAAGATTATTCCAATTCCTGATCGCTATTCCAAATATCGATCGCGTTTATTGATCCAACGCTGGGTACTGGAAATACATAATCCACGCTGTTCTGAGGGTGGGCAATGACTGGGATCGTCTCCGGTTACATGCCTGACAAGTAAAATGTGGATTCCAGACTCTTTTTTCCCATCCATTTCATTCAGTCCAATCCAATGGGGTGCAATACCATCCGGAGAGACAATAGGGGGCAGTATTTTCCCTGTTCGAGCTCAGACAGATCCCCACTGGTAACGTGAGGCTAGATTGATGAAAAATGTATGGAAAGCGCTAAAAAAAAATAACGATTAAAAATTAGATTTCTCGTCGGTTGGCACTCAACGCGCATGGCATGAACTAACGAGTTTCTCGTGGCTGGCACTCAAAGTGTTAAGTGTGCACAGGATGCGACAGTGTAACAAGGCTTGAGCACTTTGTTTTTGTAAATGTTTGAAGCCGGGTTCCTCTATAATAACGTGAAGGCGTCCGCGTCAACTTGTTTTGCTGCGTCGTCTTCTTCTGCTGTTCTTGTTGACGGTTGGCAAATAGCGTTTAGGTGCTTTATCGCCACCTTCTGGATTGGGAGTGTGGATCAGAACGGACTGATTCAGACGTATTCTTCGTATGGCTGCACGTACCGAAACGTCCGTACCGTTCATTCGCGGGACGAATACATGTACCGTTACACCCCTACTGGATACAGTTAGATGCTAAATAATTAAGATACTTTTTTTTACTATATTAGAACACTTGACTTAACCACTTAAGCAGTGGGTAGCCAACACCAATTCTGGAGCCAACGCTATCCCATGCGAGGGCTGATTGCAACGAGAAAGGCGTAGAAGAAGCCGGGGAAGTCCTTTGTTTTGACTAGAGCCTCGGAATCAATGGAAGCGGACGGTCATTTTGGATAATCATGCCGAATTAACGCTGGTACACACATTACAAAAACCATTGTAAAAACACAAATTTACCCTGGGATTGTTATCAACTTTGGACCTGTACTGTAGATAAGACTTCAGGCTATGGAACCGTTATGTTTTCCAGCTCCTACTCTCAGCTGGAACTCAAAAAAAGGCATCTGGCAACAAGTAAACAGAAATATGAGTACACAAAACTTTGACTTCAAGGGCGGCTGGGTGGCGCAGCGGACATTGCGCTCGTCACCAACGCAAGATACACCGGTCTCGAATCCGGCTGTCATACTGACTCAATTGGCAGAGTCAGCGGGAGGGAAGTCGATGGGTGGTAATCTGGTCGTTGTAAACAGCGACTCCTACAGGTCGGTCAGGGCGCCTGCACAGCAAAGACAGGAGATGGCGGGGGCAGTGTGAGCCTCCCACACGTTACACCTCGCCAATGAGAGTCCGCGCTGGCAGGTGAAAAAGAAGTGGCTGGCTGCCTCCACATGTATCGGAGGGGACATGTGATGGGCTTCTACCCTCCCTACGACCAGCCAGTGGGGGGCACATGCGAGCAACGATCAGGACAGGGGCGGGAGAATTGGCACGAGAGGAAATTGGGATGGGAGAAAAATCTGAGAAAAAGGAGAAAAAGTTGGTAAAAAATAAAAACTTTGACTTCAGTGTGTTCAAACCGCTGTAACTCTATTTCATTAGCACTCAGTGATTCTTCTGTAGTGGAAAAAGAGACCAGAAGAGACCAGACTCATGCATGTGCTATACGTATAACGTATAATAAATCGCAAATTACTTTGGGTATGCAATCGTCAGGTATGTTGTGCAAAACTAGCCCCATTTTTGCCCGATGTGGTTAAATGTATGACTTTGGGTCATTGAAAAGCGAAATAAATGAATTATTATTATTATTAATCAAGTAATGCCAAGTCTTGAACATGGAAAAATACTCTACTAGCAAACTGGTATTCTCACTTCTTCACCTTTATGCAGAGATATACCCACGGGTTCAGTCAAAACACCTCTCTTCAGGGCATGTTCTTCTTCATGACCTTTAGGCCTGTTGACATGAACGTTGGTCTATGACCACATAGAATACCAGTACACTGCAGTATTTTTTCACATTCAAGCTTGTATTGTCCACTCTGAGAAAAACCTGGAGTAAAAAGTGTGTGAACTTTGGAAAAAACACTGAAGTAATTTGAAGACCGCAATAAAAGGGACACTTCACACAAAAAAACAATGCTGGTTAATTTTGCACATAATCTCACACATGTCCAAAAACTCGTTTTGTACACATTCATTTAGTTTGACAGTTATTGAGAGTAAATTAGTTTTAATATGGCCACCAGTGATGTCATCTGGGACATTGAATCCTTGCGTTGTGTTAATTACAGCTCAATGAAATGATAAGGTAGCAGTCCCTATAAGATAAGGTATGGCTATTGTTTCATTTCATGGTGCTGTAATTAACACAACACAAGGATTCAATGTCCTGATGACATCACTGAGGAGTCGGACCATATTCAAACTAATTTACAAAGTTTATGTGTGCAAAACTGTTTTTTTAATGTGTGAGTTTTAGGGCTGTCCCCGACTAAGGATTTGGATGGTCGACTATGATTGGCCAAAATTTGCCGTTGGGTCGACAAAAAAAAAAAAAATTATATATATATATATATATATATATATATATATATATATATATATATATATATATATATTTTTTTTTTTAAATCATTCCATTTGGGCTGTGGGGGTGCTTAATGTCTGAAGGAGTCGACTGAAGGCTTCTTGTCCTCTGCAAAAGCATGCAATTGGTCCACTGATGGATACATCTTGATATTTGTCTAGTCTAGTGTGTTCATTAGATGGGTCAAATCCTCTTTCAGTGCCTCTGTGCCTGTTTTCGTAGGCAGTTAGCCTCTGGTATGCGTGCCATTAGCGTTAGCCACGCTTCTAGGCCTCTTTTCTTTTGGAAAGAATGATACAAAAAATGTAAATAAAAAGAATAATAAATATCTTTAAAAAAATAAAATGTATTCGACTAATACATCAGCAGTTTATACATAGTTGTTTGGTGAAGTGCCCCTTTAAGTATTGGGTCAAATCAGGTGTTTCAAATGGCTCAGGTGTTCTGCTATGCTATAATCACGTCACACAGAGGTCATCTGTAGATTGTATTTAGGGGTTTTAAACTCTTAAGCCCGAGCAGTCCGGGACCGGTACGAGAATGACATCGCGCCATAAATCCATCTCTACAGAATGCATGAATTAATGTTGCATTTAGTTTTTTCTTCAAATGTAACCAAGAGTAAAGACCCTAATCCTGTCAAAACAGCAGTAAAAGTATATATTTTCAGCACTACGTTTGTTTACCAATGATTTTAAGTGTTATTAGTGAAATATGAGTGTATAGAAATCTCAGGGCATCGAGTCGGAAAAAGGCGAGGATTGCCGCAAGGATTTGGCGTAACCGAACTTGAGTGTAGTCTTTTGAGAGAAGAGACCCAGGGCTTTCGATGGGCTTTCGAATACAAAACAAACGACACTTCCCAGCTCACACCAGCCGCTGTCAATCATCTTCTTTTTAAGTTTATTTTTTTCTCTTTATTTTCGGGATCATATCTCACGGGTGGAACAAACCTGAACGTTATTGCCATAAATTAGAACACAGTTGGTTTCTCTACCATTCTGTGAACGTCTAGCAAAAAACGGCGTTGCAATCTGATGAAAAATGGTGGAGAAATTTACATTATACTGTACTTACAGTAGATTTAATTCACAGTTTTTGCTGCACTTTTGGTGATACTAAATCCAGATTGAACGCTGAGATTTGGCCCGATCCATAGATGTGCGACTTGGCCATAATAAGGTAATTTATAGGCCTGATATTCTATACTTGACTTGGCAACCCTAGGCAAAGATTTTGCTTTGAAATATTATAGTGAAATATTTTGCACTGTTGTCGCATTTATCTTGTTGAAATCCTCCCACAGGTTATTTTTACTACCACATATTTAATTGAGATCCTTTATTTGTTTATCGTTTCAATTTAGCTGGAAATACATTGCTACATCATTCAGTAACATTTGCAGAGCCTTATAACAAAAACATTATTACGGTCACCATTGTGACCAGTGGGATTAATCAACACATTTTATTATTTATTTTTCTATTTCATTGAACATTGCACATGTTAAAAGCAATTTTTTTTACTCAAAATGTGAGTATTACCAAGTCAACTTGTGTTCTTAAAACAATGACAATAAACATAGTTTTATTAGGTTGAAATAATGTGGTTGTGTACTTATTTTTCTGTTAACTTATTATGGATTGAAAACTGAAAACCTTAATGCACAGTAACTGAACTCAATATTTTAAAGTTCTGGTAACTTATTATTATTTTTTTTTTTTACAGTGTAGTCTTGCGATCCATCAAAACTTATTTACACGATATACCTCACATTCACCCTCCATTCACATCCTGGTGTTCTCCTGGTGTTCTCCATTAGGCCTGTAGGTGGAGCTATGACAGCACACGTACAGTACACACACCGATGGTGTGTGATGTGTCCAAAAATGAATGGGCAAATGTGAGTGAAATGGTCGCACTGTATGCAGCTGTTTGTCTGCATTGCATTCCCCCCCCCCCCAACTCAGATTTAGGGTTGATACAACCATCATAATAATATTGTTAATAATAACAATAACAATAATGATGTAATAATGTAAAAATTATCATTAAAAAGACCTGATTATGAGAAAAAAAATTTACGATGCATGGAATATTGTTGAGGCACACTAGTTACAACTATATTTCAAACAGGCACTCCATGTCAAAAAGGTTGCTGACCCCTGTTCTATATTCTATAATCATATTTCAAATAGCATGTGTTCAGATGGCAGAATTCAGTACTGTATCTACAAAACCTTCTCTTTAATCATCTTCCCTTTATTCATTTGCTTAAATGCTTGCTTTGTACACGTAATCTCAAGAAGGTGCTGAATGAGTTCAGTGTAAATTTCATGCGATAGCATGGTGTTATTCACTGTCAAAAGATGAAAAATATTGATATCCTCCTTTGGTTCATTACAATTTACTCAAGCCGAGTAATAGACACAATATGTCTGACACTGGGAACACATTCCCTAGATACCAAAAACATGCAACTGGCCCTTGTAGAAGTGGAGCAATCTTCCATTTACTTACGTATGTATTTTTAGGCAAATTTTCAGAAAATAGGGCTAGGTTTTAAGATGTTAAACAATATTTTCCATTCAAAAAGTAGGGCGTCGGTGTTGGATTACTTAAAGGGTCTGAGGGAGGATGAAGATGATATATAAGTTCACAGTGTTACTCTTATTACATTAATGTCTGAAGTAGGGATGCTCGATATTGGCTTTTTTACCGATACCGATATTGTCCAACTCTTAATTTCCGATACCGATATCAACCGATACCGATATATGCAGGGTTTCCCCCCCCCAAAAAAGGAATAATTTCTGGTAAATAACATTACATATCTCTTGTCGTGGAATTAACACAACATTATGCATACTTTTGACAATAAATAAAATCTGAATATGTTCTTACTTGCTTGCCTGGGTAAATAAAGGTTAAATAAATGTAAAGATATATATATATATTTTTTAACCGATATCTCTAGCACCCCCACAGCTGCGACGGCTGCCTCCTTGTGTACCGGAGGGGACACGTGATGCAAGGCTTCGTCCACATTGCAGCCGACCAGTGGGAGGCATAGTCTAGCAACGTTCGAGACAGGGGAGGGAAGAATTGGATAATACGAAATTGGGATGGGAGAAAAATAGAAAAAAATGGGGGAAAAATAAATAAATAAAAATAAGTAAATCTTTCATTACGTACAATGATGACCTATTTTTAACGATTAATTGGGTTTGATATGTTTACCCGTTCAATAAGTGTGAGTGGGATCTCTATCTATCTCCATTTATCAATCTCAAACTCCGCCCTCTTTTCTCGATCCTCCAATCACGTTAGTGCAACAGGTTTGAGATAGGTCAATTACCTGTTTGGGGGACGTGTCCGTGTGGTTGAGCGGAGGGGGCTCAGACTCAGACTGGCGTAGGCTGGCCCTCTTCTTCTTGATGAGGTCAGCGTCCCTGTTATAGGAGAAGCCCAGCTTCTGCGGGGGCAAGGATGAGGACCCCCCTCTCCTGGTGGGGGACCCGGAGTCTGTAGCTTCCGCCTCTCCGTCTCCTGCCACCTCCTCCCTCCGCTCTCTCTCAGTCTCCCTCTCCGCCCTGTGCGGCAGGTCGCTGAGATCTAACGTGTCGGCTTTGGGAAGCTTCCTCCTGTCCTCAGAGGCCGGGGGCGGGGCTTGGGTCCTGGGGGCGGGTCTAGGGGCGGAGTCCGTCGCCGAGGCGGACAGGGCCGTGCGCGGTGACGGCGCGGGCTGGAAGGACGGCGCCGCCGATAAACTCGCCGAAACCCCCCCCACCTCAGTCTTCCTATCCGAGCCCGTCTCCTCCCCCTCGCCGTTCGCCTCGCTGATGTCACCGGTGGATCCGCCGCCGGGCTGGCCGCCGGCCGGGCGGGGGGGGGGCACCACGTCGTTGAGCTCGGCGTAGAACTTGTCCTGGCCGATGGAGGCGTTGGTGTCCGTCTCGAAGTCACCCACCTTGTAGGTGCTGCGGCTGCTGTTGGCCTCGATCTGCACCACGTTGAGCTCCTCGCCAGAGAAGTGCGCCCGGATCTGGTACAGGTAGGTCATGACCGTCAGCTTGTCGGGGATGGCCAGCAGCACCATGTCCAGCGGCTCCAGCAGGCGGGAGATCCCCAGGCCGGCGAAGGCGTCGTACGCCTGAGGGGGAGAACGAGACAGAGAGAGAGGGGGGACGTTGAAACACCCAAAAAGGGACCGTCGTCATCCTAAAGCCAGAGCTGTCGCAAAACAGGAAAGGACAAGAGAGTTTACGGAACAAGGCGGTAAAGGAATCCCATCCCGAGTGTGACGTAAGAGCAAAATGGCCGCTGTGTGAATATGGTCAATGGGGAATCAAGAGATGAGGAAAACCATAGGGTCAGACTATAATAAGAGAGGGGGTGTAGTCTGCTCCATTCTGAGACGGGCTTGATTTGGGAAAGGGCAATCCGAGTGTGTGTGTGTGTGTGTGTGACACTGCCGTCATGGCGGCTGACAGGTGATGTCAGGGATGGTTGTCCTCGATAACAGAGGCAGATACCCCAAGACAGAGTCGCTTAATCCCGAAGGTGAGGAGGGATGTGTAGTGTATGTGTTTCCTTATCGCCCCCCTGCATCAACCTGCCCACGCTCTCCGTCACGCGTGTAATTGGTCTGATTAGAGACTGATGAGAAAATACAGGTGTGATTATCAACCGACACACAAAACCCAATCCCCCATCCCCAGATAGAGAGAGAGAGAGAGAGAGAAAGAGAGAGAGAAGGGATGAAAACCATTATCACAGCCAATGACAAGTAAATAAATAGATTAGAACACACACCCCCCTCCCTCCATCTCTCCCAGGTATCGCAGCTTGTATCTGGGCTGCTTGATAGCCCTGATCTAATTCCAACCTGTTGCATGTCTCTCGCTCTCTTTCTCTCTCTCTCTCTTTTTTTACTGAACAACTTGTACAATAGGAGAGTCATGTCAAGAGTTCATACGATCCTGGACGATGCAGCTCATCCATTGCATATAGGAAGGGTTAGGTCAGGGGTCGGAAATAGGCGGCCCGCGGGCCGACATTGGCCCGCCAGCAATAATTTCTGGCCTATCAGTTTATTTTGAGAATGATATTTATTTTACGTGCAGGAAATATTCACTCGTGATGCCAGAGTGTCTTTGTGAAGCTGTATCTATCTATTCATCATATCTATGTCTGTCACTATAGCCAATTGAAATGGTAGAAATGGTCACGTGGACTGGGAGAACCAATGGAATAGTCCCACCGGGCCGCGTGTATATTTTCCCTAACGCACTTTCACTTCCACGTTCGGGATGCGAGCGACTAACGTTAGCAAAAATGTGTTAAAAAAAACAAAACAAACATCTTTGGATAGCTTCTTTGCAAAGGGTAAATACCAACTAAGGAGCCAGAAGAGGAGCCTACGACCTCCAAGACACATAAAGCTTCTTTTAATAAACAGGAGTCATACTTAAAATACGGGTTTATCGCAACAGGTGACTCTTGCATGCCGAGGTCCTCTCTGCATAATATGTGGCGACAAGATAGCAAACGAGGCAATGATGACAACTGTGTTCAAGTTGGCAGATAAAGTAGCTGCATTCAACGCCAATCTGGAATTGGAGGGCGGCGAGTGGATATTTGACATGTTTCAAACATTAGCAGGGATTTTGGAGGACTGAACAAGCCCAGGGCAGTTATGGTGAGTCGTGTTTTCATGCATTCTGTTCTGCTGTTCATGTGTTGCTTAAGAGTTATGCACTCGCCGCAGTGCTGTTTGAACATCAAATGCCCATCCTACTGATCTGCTGTTCATGAATGAATGAATTAATGAAAACTTTATTTAACAGATTGCAGAATGGGTACAATACAGTACGGCTCAATACACACAATTGTTAAGGGGATGCAGACCAGAGAAAGACGTTTGTCTTGTTTACATCAGGGGCCCCCATTTGCGAGTGCATCATGTGTATGCACTCGCCGCGGTGCTGCATTTTTCACTATCATTATA
>NC_140173.1:73511932-73596932 GCF_963971535.1 Notolepis coatsorum
AAGCACCTTGAAAAAAATAATAATAAGAATCAAAATGTTGAGAGAATAATTCAATTTCACCTCTCCTTGTACTATTGACAAGAAGTTGTACCATTCTCCCCCATTGAAGATCAAAAAAATAAGTATTAGAGACAAACCGTATTGTTTAGGTTCATAATATTTGACAGAGGTATATTATTTAATTCTTATACTGTAACTTACAACCAATAAAGGTCAATGTTTTAACTTAATCTTAAATCAATGTATTTGATTTTGTAATGTTTACTACTACATAAGCAAAGATAAGCCTCGCCAATCCTCGACCGATCACAGCTGCTCTGACATTGGTATCCCTTTACACTCTTGTTGGTTATCGCGGCACTTGCCGCCATTTTTATTTTATTTTAGCCACCAATAAAACAATAAAAACATGAAAACTACAGCGTTTAAAAACAAACAAGTCCGGTAATCATGTGTATATAATTCCTGTAATGTATTTCATCGACTATTTTGATTTTGTAACGTCGTCCTCTCTGCTCCGTTGTTTTGCATTAGGTACACAGTCCCATGTACCCATGAGTTTTTATTAGGGATGTCCGATATTATCGATATTATCTGCCGATATTGGCATACAAATTTGATATCGAAAAATATCGGTATCGGTTTTCAAAAAAAATTATATATATATATATATATATATATATATATATATATATTTCTTTTTACATTTATTTAACCTTTATTTACCCAGGCAAGCAAGTAAGAACAAATTATTATTTTATTTATTGTCAAAGGATGCATAATGTGTTAATTACACGACAAGAGATATGTAATGTTAATTACCTGAAATTATAAAAAAAAATTGGGGGGGAAAACCCTGCATATATCGGTATCGGTTGATATCGGTATCGGAAATTAAGAGTTGGACAATATCGGTATAGGTAAAAAAGCCAATATCGAGCATCCCTAGTTTTTATATTTCCCCCCCTCAAATTTCAAAACGCAGATCTCATTTAATTACGCTCCACTCCTCGTCCGGAACCAGGCTAAAACTATCACCCGACTCCCCGGGTCTAGTGAACCAGGCTAAAACTATCACCCGACTCCCCGGGTCTAGTCTTCTTCCATCCCGGCTCTTTCCTTTGCGTGACTGACCGCCATCCATCGCTGTCAATCACAACCCTCCCCTGGCTGTTGTCGTGCTCGTGGCGCTTTCGCCCCCTGGTGCTCCACTCACTCCTAAATATTCACTTTCTCCCCTTCTCTCCCCACCCCCAGCATTGATTGTCCTTATCTATCATAATTCAACAGAGTCTGAGCTTATAGCAATCATTCCTCACTCACACAGAGAGAGAGAGAGAGAGAGAGAGAGAGAGAGAGAGAGAGAGAGAGAGAGAGAGGGAGAGGGAGGGGAGAGAGAGAGAGAGAGAGAGAGAGAGAGAGAGAGAGAGAGAGAGAGAGAGAGAGAGAGAGAGAGGAGGAGGGAAAACGAAGGATGTCTCCATCCTGTGTTTCCACCACTTCCTAGTGATCTGTCTCCAACCATCTCTCCTTCCCTACGTCTTGCTCCCTCCCTTCCCTCTGGGGTCCGTAAAAAGATCCAGTACGAGGATGTTTTAATTCACTCATAAATTGCTTATTGTGGACTGTTAATGTCATAAGTATTTTTTCAGCTTCAGATGTATCATTTCATTTGTTCTAAGTGTTTCACCGCACCCTCTCGGAGCACAGCCAACTCTCAGTATGTTGACGGGGCGTGGCCCTCTGTTCACTAGACGCTCAACTGTTAACAACTCAGTTCAGTCTACACACTGCTGTGCACCACTCATCTAGATGGGACTGATGGGCCAATCAGAATAGCACGCGTGTATTATGCGATATTTCAGAGGAAGCAGATGGGATATCTGATTGAATGACAACAGTTCTAACATTTTGGGGAACATTTATGTCAATATACCTTCCGTTAAAGATGCGTCAAAACACGATTTCCATTGTTCTAAATCTTTATCCTCAGATGCCATGCCATCCCCCACCTGCGCCTGAGGTCAAGTGAGTCACTCTCTAGTCTCTCAGTCAGAGGCAGTAGTATGGACACGCATCCCTCTGCCAAAACCCAGGTGCTACCCGACAATCTAAAAACAAACTACCAAACTGTCAGAATAACTTACATTTAGTGTCAAAACGTCCCGAAGGCCTTTAACTTGTAAGATACGGTCTAATATTTACCTACATTTCTATGGTAAAGGGGAGATGGATAGCCACATTCAGCCACAACCTCTCTATCCGTCATTGGGGTGGAGTCTATGCACTGGTCTCCCAAGGGGGAGGGCAGGGGGACAGCGGGCCTGGTGTCACATGACACACAGGAAGTGAGAAGGACTTGGTTAGTCTCTCTTTGAAAGAACTCAAGGTATTTTAGGAACTGTACAGCAAGGTAGCCATTCTCTGGCTATCGCCTTCCGAGGCATATTCCCCTGTGTTGCTCATATCTAAGGCAATTTCTGCCGGTTCTGCTAGAGCACCCGAGGGGGGTGGGGGGGAGGAGATGGGGGCAGAGGGCAGTGAGCTGATATGGAATTGGGTCCCTCTCCTCTTCTTGGTGGCTATTGTCAACAGGGTAGCATTCATGCCTAACAGGGCCACCAGAGGTTATCACTGAGTGAGAGTGAGAACAGAATCAAGCTGCAGGAGACCCAGACGCATATCATTCTGTCTGTGTAGCCCTCGGGCCAGAGAGGGGACAGTGTGTGTGTGTGTGTGTGTGTGTGTGTGTGTGTGTGTGTGTGTGTGTGTGTGTGTGTGTGTGTGTGTGTGTGTGTGTGTGTGTGTGTGTGAGTGTGGTGACAGAGGAACAGCATAAACATAGGTATGTGTGTGTGTGTGTGTGTGTGAATGTGTGTGTGGAGTGTGCGTGCGCGTGTGTGTGTGTGTGTGTGTGTGTGAATGTGTGTGTGTGTGCGTGTGTGAATGTGTGTGTGGAGTGTGTGTGGAGTGTGTGTGTGTGTGTGTGTGTGTGTGTGTGTGTGAACGTGTGTGTGGAGTGTGAGTGTGTGTGTGTGTGTGTGTGTGTGTGAATGTGTGTGTGTGTGTGTGTGTGTGTGTGTGTGTGTGTGTGTGTGAATGTGTGTGTGTGGAGTGTGAGTGTGTGTGTGTGTGTGTGTGTGGTGACAGAGGACGAGAGTAAACATAGGTGTGGGACATTAACACATTGCCCGCCGGGCAGTTTGCCCATCTCATGCCCCTCTCTGCCAGCACTATAACCCCATGGAGATGTTTACCTTCTTTGCAGGGCTATAACTTTTTACATTTTATTGATATATTGACATTACAAAAATACCTTCTAGAATATAAGTATGTTTTATCGTTTTCTGCAGTAATTCCTAGAACGTGAGTTATAGGCCTAAACGCATATATAGATGATCGATTGCCGTTTCTTCCCTATACACGCTATATTAAAAAATGAAACTGTATATGATCTGTATAATTATGCTTCATAATGCGTGAAGGAAAGGGGGGGGGGCGGGGGTTCGTTTATAATTCCTTGATAGTCACTAACTGCTTTATGTAGTATGGGTTGATTTATTGAAAAAATGAAATATGATCTCAATAACGCTGTACAGTGAGGTCTGGCGGTCAACGCATGGCGGGCAATATCGCTGTACAGCGTTTTTGGCAAGGAAAGTGTTAACGTGTGTTGTCGGGCCTTACAAATAAATTTGATTTGATTTGATTTGTGTGTGTGTGTGTGTGTGTGTTTGCATGTATGTGTGTGTGTGTGTGTATATGTGGTGGAGGAAGTGCAAAGAGAAGGAGGGGACAATGAACAATGTAAAAGAGAAAAGACAGAAGGACAAGGCAGGTGAAACGTTAGATAATATGAAGAGGGAGAGTCATTCTCAGGACAAGTCAGGTGAATCTAACATTAGATAATATGAAGAGGAAGGGGGTCATTCTCTTAGTAAGGCTCAGGAAGAAGAGCGGTCATCTGCTAATATGAAGATTATTATGACACTCCTAGCAGCGTGTCAAAGTGTCCTTGAGGCAAGACACTGAACCCCTAGCTGTCTTGCATGGCTGCCTCTGCCCTTTGTATGTGTGTGTGTGTGTGTGTGTGTGTGTGTGTGTGTGTGTGTGTGTGTGTGTGTGTGTGTGTGTGTGTGAGAGTGTGAGTGTGTGTGAGAGAGAGAGAGAGAGAGAGAGAGATAGAGAGAGAGAGAGAGAGAGTGAATGGGTGAATGTGAGGCATAATTTTTTCTCCCATCCCAATTTCGTGTTTCCAATTCTCCCCTCCCCTGTCTTGAACGTTGCTCGCATATGCCCCCCACTGGTCGGTTGTAGGGAGGATAGAAGCCTTGCATCACGTGTCCCCTCCGGTACACGAGGAGGCAGCCTGCCACATCTTTTCACCTGCCAGCGCGGACTCTCATTGGCGAGGTGTAACGTGTGGGAGGCTCACACTACCCCCGCCATTTCCTGTCTCTGCTGTGCAGGCGTCCCCCAACCGACCTGTAGGAGTCGCTGTCCACAACGTCCAGATTACCACCCATCGACTTCCACCCGCTGACTCTGCCAAATGAGCCAGTATGACGGCCAGCCCAAGCCGGAGGCAATGCTGACACCCGGATTCGAGACCGGAGTCTCTTGGATTGGTGACGAGCGCAATCTCCGCTGCGCCACCCATCCGCCCCTGTGAGGCATAATTCTTGAAGTGCTTTGGATACATATAAATGCAGTGCAAGTATATATTTGAGTATTTCTTTAAAAGGGAAGGAGAGGAGACGAGATGGGGTGAGAGGAGAAGAGAGGAGATGGTAGGAGAGAAGAGGGAAGGGTAGGAGGAGAGAGGAGGGAGGGAGGGATGGAGAGGAGAAGAGATGAGGAGGAGAGAGTAGGAGAGGAGAGGGAGAGGAGAGAGGATGAGAGCATAAGAGAAAGGAGGAGGAGAAGAGAGGAGGAGAAATGTGAGCAAGAGAAGTATGAAGTATGAAAGAAGACAGTGATGCTGTAAGACATCAGGTGAAAACTAGATTACAGCTGTGATGCCATGACTAGTCCAAACCACACACAGACATATATCCTGTATCTTTACACACATATATACAAACAAATCTTTATAATGTAGAATGAAACGATGGTCTTATTATAAACACATGCGATAGATGCTGTTTAGTAGCCTCGCAGCATGTCACCTTTACCAGGTGACTCACTCAAACACACCACAACAGGCAGGGGAATGTCTTGTGAGGACTGTGTGTGCGTGTACACATCTATGTGTGCGTTTGCATGTGTATCTACACCCCCCCCCCCCTTGTGTCCAGGGATTAATGGCCCATCCCTAAATAAGAGCAACTGGAGATGCAGGAGGGAGGGATGGAGGGATGGAGAGAGAGAGCTAAGTGGTGAAGACGGAGAGCACAGCGGGGGCAGCTGCTCACCTTCTTGTTGTTGTCTTTAATATCCTGAGGATTGAGAGTCCTGTAGTCTCTGAGAGAGAGAGAGAGAGAGAGAGAGAGAGAGAGAGAGACAGAGAGACAGACAGAGAGAGAGAGACACACAGACAGACAGACAGACAGACAGAGAGAGAGAGAGGAGAGAGAGAGAGAGAAGGAAGCAGAAGAGTTGTGTTTAGATATGCGTCACATGTAATGGCATTATAACTGTAACATGCAATTTCATAGCAGCGCAATCAACAAAACTAATAGAGTGGAAAATACAAAAATAACACATAAGTGTGTGTGGACACACAAGAGCACACACACAAGAGCATACACAAGAGCACACACAAGAGCACACACACTATTAGATGTTGTACCACTGTATTGCACATCGTCGCGGGCAAGACCAGCCGCATTTCATTGTATACCTGTATGCCGTGACAATTAAAACTCTTGACTTGACTTGACTTGACACACGCATGGTCTTTACCAGACCTTTGATGATTTATCTTTCTCTCTCTTGATAGGCTGGTAAGGTTTTACATACACACACTTGAGTGTTACAAACGCACGCTTAATACTGTTAATAAACACACACACATCCCAAACCTCCCCAAAGGGATCAATAAAGGAATATGTTGTCGTATCTTATCTTATACACACACACACACACACACACAAATGATCAAAGTATGGGAGGTAGACAGGATGCAACTCTGTGTTTATATGACTTTTTGTGTATGTGGGTCTGTGTGCAGGTACTTTAAAAGCATTAGTATTATGTTAGGATAAGTGTTTGTATGTGTAGGTGTGTGAATTTAGGTGGACATTAATAGACAAAGAAACGTGTGTGTATGTGCGTGTGCTCGTCAGGGTTGGGATCAGTTTCATCTTTCAGTTCTAAATGTAAACAGAAGCTGCTGAGGATGAACAGGCTGATGATTCAACCTGTTCATCAGTTCCGATTTTCACAAGAAAATCAACTTCTCATGAATCCAGTGAATTGAAAGTGCATTTATCCTAACCCCGGTGTGTGTGTGTGTGTGTGTGTGTGTGTGTGTGTGTGTGTATATCTGTGTGTGTGTGTGTGTGTCTGTGAGGGTGTGCATGTGTGTGTGCATGCCTTTGTGCGTCTCTCTATGTATGTGTATCTGTGTGTGTCTGTGTGTGTACAGTATGTCTGTCTCAATGTCTGTCTGTCTCAATGTCTGTCTCAATGGATCTCCGTGTGTATATCTGTCTGTGTATGTATGTAAGTCTGTGTGTGTCTCTCCATGTATGTGTAAGTATTTGTGTATATCTGTGTGTGTCTGTGTGTGAGTGTATGTAAAGTAGGGGTGGGGGAAAATATCGATACGTAGTAGTATCGCGATACTTTGCGTGGTGATACTGTATCGATACAGGGACGCCAAGTATCGATATTTAATTATTTAAAAAAATATATATATAATGTATAAGGAAGTTGCATTGTTAATTTCAATACCTGTAATAGTACAGTAGTCCACACGTACATTCAGTTAAGTTGGAATATGACTGTAATACAAACAGTTCAGTCTGTCAGGTACATGCAACACAGATTACAGTGTTTACATCTGTCTGCTTGAGAAAATACCATGTTCTGCAATAAAAATTATTGAAGTGAGATGAACAGACTGAACTTTATTTTATTAGATAAAACATGTTGACAACATGTTACTTTGCAGTTGAAAAAAGGTAATAAATCGCAATATATCACAATATTAATATCGCAATACTCAGCATATCGAAATATATTTAGTATCGCAATACTATCGTATCGTGACTCAAGTATCGTGATAGTATCATATCGTGAGGCCTCTGGTGATTCCCACCCCTAATGTAAAGTATGTCCGTCTTGTCTGTGTCTCTCTCTCTCTCTCTCTCTCTCTTTCTCTCTTTCTCTCTCTCTCTCTCTCTCTCTCTCTCTCTCTGTGTGTGTGTGTACATGTGCATGACTTTGTGTGTCTCTCTATATGTGTGTGTGTGTGTGTGTGTGTGTGTGTGTGTGTATATCTGTGTGTGTATGTATGTAAGTCTGTGTGTGTGTGTGTGTGTCCTACATGACGTCTGGTCTGAAGTGGTGCAGCAGAGCGCAGAAGGCCAGGCCGTTCCTCCAGGAAGTGGTGAAGTTGGTGATCTTCACACCGCGGTAGTTCTTGGTCACCTCACGGCACCACACCAGCAGAGACTGGCTGGCATTGGGCTTACCTCCCAACACTGGGCTGGGAATGGGACTGGGCTGGATGGAGGGAGAGGGAGAGAGAGAGCGAGAGGGAGAGAGAGAGCGAGAGGGAGGGAGAGGGAGAGAGAGAGGGAGAGGGAGGGAGAGAGAGGGAGAGGGAGGGAGAGGGAGAGAGAGAGAGGGAGAAAGAGGGAGAGAGAGAGCGAGAGAGCGAGCAAGAGAATGAGAGAGCGAGTGAGAGAGAGAGAGAGAGAAAGAGGTTTTTAGTCATTTAAAACATGTTTGTGATCAACAATAGAAGAAAAAGAAAATCAACCATGATAGATCCAATCAATCAATCAATAATTAGTTCTAAGCCTTTTTTTTCTCTCCATTAGTTATACCTTGTTAAATAAAGTGTTTGTCTATAGTTATTTCTCATTAAATAAACTGTCTATTGTTATTTATTGTTAAATAAACTGTTCCGTCTATTGTTATTTCTTGTTAACTAAACTGTTTGTCTAATTGTTATTTCTTGTTAAATAAACTGTTCATCTATTGCCATTTCTTGTTATTTCTCATGATATAAACGGTGTGTCTATCTTTTTTCTCTGGCCATGCTAGGACCACGCGCTTCAATTACAGTAAAAAAACTAAAAAAAAAAAAAAAAAAATTAATAATAGCAGATAGTAGCAGAGACAGGAAACGGAAGGAGACTTTCTTAACTATCAACTATTCTCTCGTTATTATATGAAAACCTGGAGCTAAACTACTTCTATCCATCCAATTAGCTTCCCAGTATGTTTCAACATATTGAGACACAACGGGGCAACACACACACACACACACACACACTAATGAACATACTCAAAGCAGCGTACGACCGTGAATAATGTAAACATCTTATTAATTAGCTCCGCCTTTGAAGTGTTATCTGGGCCAGGGCTTTGACCAATGGGAGTGTCTCGCGGTCCAGACTCCAAATCCCATAAATCCTTGGTGACAGGGAAACATCGGCCTCCCTCTGATGGCCAGTGGAACCAATGCTATTCTGATTATTCAACTGGCTATTGACTAATCTGGTTACACGCATAGATATGGGATTATTCTCTCTGATCATTTGGGGTGTTCGGTTAACCCTCAGCGTCAGCACCCCTGGCCAACATTACTGTCTTTCAGAGACTGTGGCGGGACAGTGATACTGGTATTATATGAAACTAAATGACCTCAGGAGCCCATTGGTACCAACCATTCCATGCTAGTAAAATGTAGGCAAAGGGAAAAACTGAAACTGCCCATTCTCAAAGAACTCCCCCTGACCTCTCACCTCGAGATGTCTGAATGCAAATGGGTGCTATTGGTACCCATGAGTCTCCCCTTTACAGAGATGCCCACTTTATGCTAAATCCAATGAGCGTTTTGGGCAAAAACCATGCAGTTTTCTTTGCATGCAGTATAAATGTGTTATTTTTGTCTATTCTAAAAATGGTGCATTTGAATATTTCTGCATACTCACATCCCTAAACGTCTTGGAATTGCATAAATTGGGTATGAGTGGAAAGTGGAGACTCTTCTGATGAGCCCTATTATATTCATGTGTGATGATGTTAGTCCCCATAGGAGCCATTTCATTGTAATGAGATTATTATTATTTTTTTAAGTTGACCTCACTGTATAAAATGACCTATTGTGAAGTAGATCTTCACACCAATCAAAGTAACAATACGTACTTGAGAAGGATATTTTTGTACTTGTATGCATGTTAGTTAAAACCCTATGACTAAAACTAAATCAAAATCCGCTGCCAGAATTAACACTGGTTCTAAGTCCTTATACACTCACATTTAAAAAATCTATTTATTTGTTCAATGTTTATTAGAAAGACTTTGACACAGTGCTGAGCTGCATATCAAATTAATCTTCCGGTCCGCAGTTTTCAGATAAAATGTATACCACAGATGATGTATACCACTTCGATATATTAATATACAGTACGAGTTATATTAACACTAGTGATATCAGCCTTGATATTAGTATACAGTAAGTTATATTAACACTAGTGATATCAGTCTTGATATTAATATACAGTACGAGTTATATTAACACTAGTGATATCAGCCTTGATATTAGTATACAGTAAGTTATATTAACACTAGTGATATCAGTCTTGATATTAATATACAGTGAGAGCTATATTAACACTAGTGATATCAGCCTTGATATTAGTATACAGTAAGATATATTAACACTAGTGATATCAGCCTTGATATTAGTATACAGTAAAAGCTATATTAACAAACACTAGTGATATCAGCCTTGATATTAATATACAGTAAGATATATTAACACTATTGATATCAGCCTTGATATTAATATACAGTAAAAGCTATATTAACACTAGTGACATCAGCCTTGATATTAATATACAGTAAAAGCTATATTAACACTAGTGATATCAGTCTTGATATTAGTATACAGTAAGTTATATTAACACTAGTGATATCAGTCTTGATATTAATATACAGTAAGTTATATTAACACTAGTGATATCAGTCTTGATATTAATATACAGTAAGAGCTATATTAACACTAGTGATATCAGCCTTGATATTAGTATACAGTAAGAGATATATTAACACTAGTGATATCAGCCTCGATATTAATATAATACAGTAAAGAGTTATATTAACACTAGTGATATCAGCCTTGATATTAGTATACAGTAAGAGATATATTAACACTAGTGATATCAGCCTTGATATTAATATAATACAGTAAAGAGTTATATTAACACTAGTGATATCAGCCTTGATATTAGTATACAGTAAGATATATATTAACACTAGTGATATCAGCCTTGATATGAATATAATACAGTAAGAGTTATATTAACACTAGTGATATCAGTATTGATATGAATATAATACAGTAAGATATATATTAACACTAGTGATATCAGCCTTGATAATATTAATATAATACAGTAAAGAGTTATATTAATACTAGTGATATCAGTCTTGATATGAATATAATACAGTAAGAGTTATATTAACACTAGTGATATCAGTCTTGATATTGATAATTGTAATAAACCAACCAGGTGTGTTATCCAGTAGGAAAAGGACACACAGCTTAAGTAAAGTCCTGGGGCAGGCAGGGGGGGGGGGGGGGGCTGAGTGAACACTGACAACAGCACAGTCTCAGCCACAGAGCCTGTGTGGAAGCCAACCAACCCCCTCCACTGACCACTCTGCGCTACTGCAGGAGAGAGGAACGGCTGGCGGTGTGTCGACTGAGGGTTATCACGGCACCTCGTGACAATAACGTCTGGGCCGTGAGAAAGACAGAGAAAGGGCCCGGTGGTCTTCCATTCTGTGTAGTAGGAGTGTGAGTGTGAGTGTGAGTGTGTGTGTGTGTGTGTGTGTGTGTGTGTGTGTGTGTGTGTGTGTGTGTGTGTCACACTGTGTAGAAGCCTGCTGTGTGGCCATGAGCACTGGGGCCTGATCAGAAGACACAATGTCTTGTACAGATGAAACAGACTGGAGGCCAACTCTCACAGCAACTCCTAACCTTTCTACGTGTTGTGTGTGTGTGTGTGGTGTGTTGTTGGCCCCTACGGCAGTCTCAGTGTAGGGCTGGGCGGTGGGAGCTTGAGGGGAGGACACTTGACATTTCCGGCTCATCTTTAAAAGAGGGCCTTAACCTTTCCCCGCAGCTTCTCAACACACGGTTTAGGCGGCCGCAACAATGCCTGCGCGCCACTCGGGACCAATGTGGGGAGGAAAAAGGGAACGGGGAGAAAAATAAATATATAAAAAATAAAAAAAGAGATAAACCAGGAAGCCTGTAGAGAGCAGGGTCACAATAATGTGAGCAATGCAGAAAGTCAATGAAAACACAAAAGATATTATTTTGATAATATGGAATTATGGAATTAGAACTAGGGCTAATAAAATGTAATAAGCGTAAATGAGTTGTTAGACTGATTAGATTACATAAGAGTTAAGACAAGACACTTAACACACACACACACAGTGTCTACTTGAGCTGAGAGTCTCTCCACATCTGTATTCTTGTTCTGTCCCACGGTGTGTGTGTGTGTGCGTGTGTGTGTGTGTGTGTGCGTGTGTGTGTGTCTTCCTCTGGGCCATCTCTTTCTGCTCTTCAAGTGATGGTAAAAGTAGCCATCTAATTTCACTGCTCTAATTACCTGGGATTATGGAGTAGGTGCTATTAAAGCAATTAGAAATACAGCACACTCCAGAGCTGCAGATCCAGCACTCTAGCCAGAGGAAAACACACACACAGAATCTAATACACTGTATATTAATGTCTACAATAAAAAAATATGTGCGGAAAATTAGCACAAGGTGTATATTTAGTGTTGTGGTGGAGGTGTATATTCAGTGTGTTGTGGTAGAAGTGTATATTCAGTGTGTTGTGGTGGAAGTGTATATTCAGTGTGTTGGTAGAAGTGTATATTCAGTGTGTTGTGGTGGAGGTGTATATTCAGTGTGTTGGTAGAAGTGTATATTCAGTGTGTTGTGGTGGAGGTGTATATTCAGTGTGTTGTGGTGGAGGTGTATATTCAGTGTGTTGTGGTGGAGGTGTATATTCAGTGTGTAGGTGGAGGTGTATATTCAGTGTGTTGTGGTGGAGGTGTATATTCAGTGTGTTGTGGTGGAGGTGTATATTCAGTGTGTTGTGGTGGAGGTGTATATTCAGTGTGTTGTGGTGGAGGTGTATATTCAGTGTGTTGTGGTGGAGGTGTATATTCAGTGTGTTGTGGTGGAGGTGTATATTCAGTGTGTTGTGGTGGAGGTGTATATTCAGTGTGTTGTGGTGGAGGTGTATATTCAGTGTGTTGGTGGAGGTGTATATTCAGTGTGTTGTGGTGGAGGTGTATATTTAGTGTGTTGTGGTAGAAGTGTATATTCAGTGTGTTGTGGTGGAGGTGTATATTTAGTGTGTTGTGGTAGAAGTGTATATTCAGTGTGTTGTGGTAGAAGTGTATATTCAGTGTGTTGTGGTAGAAGTGTATATTCAGTGTGTTGTGGTGGAAGTGTATATTCAGTGTGTTGTGGTGGAGGTGTATATTCAGTGTGTTGTGGTGGAAGTGTATATTCAGTGTGTTGTGGTGGAGGTGTATATTCAGTGTGTTGTGGTAGAAGTGTATATTCAGTGTGTTGTGGTGGAAGTGTATATTCAGTGTGTTGGTAGAAGTGTATATTCAGTGTGTTGTGGTGGAGGTGTATATTCAGTGTGTTGGTGGAGGTGTATATTCAGTGTGTTGTGGTGGAAGTGTATATTCAGTGTGTTGTGGTGGAGGTGTATATTCAGTGTGTTGGTGGAGGTGTATATTCAGTGTGTTGTGGTGGAGGTGTATATTCAGTGTGTTGGTGGAGGTGTATATTCAGTGTGTTGTGGTGGAGGTGTATATTCAGTGTGTTGTGGTGGAAGTGTATATTCAGTGTGTTGTGGTGGAGGTGTATATTGTGGTGGATGTGTATATTCAGTGTGTTGGTGGAGGTGTATATTCAGTGTGTTGTGGTGGAGGTGTATATTCAGTATGTTGTGGTGGAGGTGTATATTCAGTGTGTTGTGGTGGAAGTGTATATTCAGTGTGTTGTGGTGGAGGTGTATATTCAGTGTGTTGTGGTGGAGGTGTATATTCAGTGTGTTGTGGTGGAGGTGTATATTTAGTGTGTTGTGGTGGATGTGTATATTCAGTGTGTTGGTGGAGGTGTATATTCAGTGTGTTGTGGTGGAGGTGTATATTCAGTGTGTTGTGGTAGAAGTGTATATTCAGTGTGTTGTGGTGGAAGTGTATATTCAGTGTGTTGTGGTGGAGGTGTATATTCAGTGTGTTGTGGTGGAGGTGTATATTGTGGTGGATGTGTATATTCAGTGTGTTGTGGTGGAGGTGTATATTCAGTGTGTTGTGGTGGAAGTGTATATTCAGTGTGTTGTGGTAGAAGTGTATATTCAGTGTGTTGTGGTAGAAGTGTATATTCAGTGTGTTGTTGTAGAAGTGTATATTCAGTGTGTTGTGGTGGAGGTGTATATTCAGTGTGTTGTGGTGGAGGTGTATATTCAGTGTGTTGGTGGTGGAGGTGTATATTCAGTGTGTTGTGGTGGAGGTGTATATTCAGTGTGTTGTGGTGGAGGTGTATATTCAGTGTGTTGTGGTGGAGGTGTATATTCAGTGTGTTGTGGTGGAGGTGTATATTCAGTGTGTTGTGGTGGAAGTGTATATTCAGTGTGTTGTGGTAGAAGTGTATATTCAGTGTGTTGTGGTGGAAGTGTATATTCAGTGTGTTGTGGTAGAAGTGTATATTCAGTGTGTTGTGGTGGAGGTGTATATTCAGTGTGTTGTGGTGGAAGTGTATATTCAGTGTGTTGTGGTAGAAGTGTATATTCAGTGTGTTGTGGTGGAAGTGTATATTCAGTGTGTTGTGGTAGAAGTGTATATTCAGTGTGTTGTGGTGGAGGTGTATATTCAGTGTGTTGGTGGTGGAGGTGTATATTCAGTGTGTTGTGGTGGAGGTGTATATTCAGTGTGTTGGTGGTGGAGGTGTATATTCAGTGTGTTGTGGTGGAGGTGTATATTCAGTGTGTTGTTGGTGGAGGTGTATATTCAGTGTGTTGTGGTGGAGGTGTATATTCAGTGTGTTGTGGTGGAGGTGTATATTCAGTGTGTTGTGGTGGAGGTGTATATTCAGTGTGTTGTGGTGGAGGTGTATATTCAGTGTGTTGTGGTGGAGGTGTATATTCAGTGTGTTGGTGGTAGAAGTGTATATTCAGTGTGTTGGTAGAAGTGTATATTCAGTGTGTTGTGGTGGAGGTGTATATTCAGTGTGTTGTGGTGGAGGTGTATATTCAGTGTGTTGTGGTGGAGGTGTATATTCAGTGTGTTGGTAGAAGTGTATATTCAGTGTGTTGTGGTGGAGGTGTATATTCAGTGTGTTGTGGTGGAGGTGTATATTCAGTGTGTTGTGGTAGAAGTGTGTATTCAGTGTGTTGGTAGAAGTGTATATTCAGTGTGTTGTGGTGGAGGTGTATATTCAGTGTGTTGTGGTGGAGGTGTATATTCAGTGTGTTGTGGTAGAAGTGTATATTCAGTGTGTTGTGGTGGAGGTGTATATTCAGTGTGTTGTGGTGGAGGTGTATATTCAGTGTGTTGTGGTGGAGGTGTATATTCAGTGTGTTGGTAGAAGTGTATATTCAGTGTGTTGTGGTGGAGGTGTATATTCAGTGTGTTGGTGGAGGTGTATATTCAGTGTGTTGTGGTGGAGGTGTATATTCAGTGTGTTGTGGTGGAGGTGTATATTCAGTGTGTTGTGGTGGAGGTGTATATTCAGTGTGTTGTGGTGGAGGTGTATATTCAGTGTGTTGGTGGAGGTGTATATTCAGTGTGTTGTGGTGGAGGTGTATATTCAGTGTGTTGGTGGAGGTGTATATTCAGTGTGTTGTGGTGGAGGTGTATATTCAGTGTGTTGGTGGAGGTGTATATTCAGTGTGTTGGTGGAGGTGTATATTCAGTGTGTTGGTGGTGGAGGTGTATATTCAGTGTGTTGGTGGAGGTGTATATTCAGTGTGTAGGTGGAGGTGTATATTCAGTGTGTTGTGGTGGAGGTGTATATTCAGTGTGTTGTGGTGGAGGTGTATATTCAGTGTGTTGTGGTGGAGGTGTATATTCAGTGTGTTGTGGTGGAGGTGTATATTCAGTGTGTTGTGGTGGAGGTGTATATTCAGTGTGTTGTGGTGGAGGTGTATATTCAGTGTGTTGTGGTGGAGGTGTATATTCAGTGTGTTGTTGTAGAAGTGTATATTCAGTGTGTTGTGGTGGAGGTGTATATTCAGTGTGTTGGTGGTGGAGGTGTATATTCAGTGTGTTGTGGTGGAGGTGTATATTCAGTGTGAATGTGAGTAGCAAAGACCCCACCCTCCCTCCCACTAACAGCAAACATTATGCTGGTGTAATATTCCTAATCTGCAGACCAGATTGTTCCATTGAGATGTCAATTTGTTTGTTTATTAATTTTTTTTACCCATTTCTTTGTTCACATTAATGAACATCTTCAGTTTCCACATCAATGTAAATGTGCAATTTTTTTTGCTAATTAGCTCGTTTCCATCTGTAGTCCCTACCACCATGCATCTACATACTCAAGTTTTTACATATCCATCAAATATTTAACAAATACCATATTTTCTTTTACAGAAACAAGGCTGCAGTACCTAAAGACACAAACATAGAAGGGGAGAAAATGTCATGAGCAAAAATACTCCCAGATTTATCAAACTGCTTGCTGTTTTGCCTACAGCAAGGTGTGTGTATCTGTGTGTGTGTGTGTGTGTATCTGTATCTGTGTGTGTGTGTGTATCTGTGTGTGTGTGTGTGTGTGTGCGCGCGCCATGTAGCTAGCTCAGCTCCAGGGTAGGATTAGCGAAAAGCGCCGCCTCTGCCCACAAACATTCCATATTAAAAAATGAAAAGGCAACCTTCATTACTATCAGTGGCACATAAACCCCCCTCTACCACTATTATACAGAGCCCTTACAGCCCAGGCCAGGAATACAAGACACTGACAAGACATTCCATTATTCCTGATGCCTCCGTGTCAACAACACACATCCGACGGGGCAAGAAAAAAAGAGAGAGAGAGAGAGAGAGAGAGAGAGAGAGAGAGAGGGGGGGGGGCGTTAAGCTCCCTACAATAACTGAATGACAAGATAGGAGGAAGCCTTGGAATGGAAGCAGCTAGGTTCCTGTTGGGTACTGGCATCAGGGGGAGGATTTCTGGTGTCAGCCGTGGGATTTGGGTTGGAATCTTATTGGAAATCTGGAATAACTGTTCTTGGGAAAAGTGATAGAAAAAAAATTGAACAGTGATACGGAAAATTGTCTCGGGCTGATCTCAAATTAGGAATGAGTTTAAACGTTTTTTTTTTTTTGCATTGTCTGAAAATGTTACTATTCTGGGATGGAAGCATAGTATGCATAGAATGATACTGTGTGGGCATTAAAAACCGGCCTTTCCGGCGTCATAAAAAAAGATACAAGTCAAACACTTTAAGTGGCGGCTTTGTCTCTCACTCCGGGGCACAACGCATGAATGGAAACTTAACCGAGCTCAAACCAATGACATAAAACCACGACTCTGTAGAGAAAAGAGCCTCCGTGTCCTCAAATCTTACTTTCATGTCTTCAAAGAGCTGTCAGATCTGAGGAGGTGCTGAATCTCTTACTCTTTAAAACTTGTAATCCGCTCAGGGAGCCCAAGGCAAAAACAACCCCTAACACACACTCCAACGGACACAGTGTACGACGCACGTATGTGTATATCTGACAGGGTTTTAAAATCTTATTTGTGCCTACCTCAATTAAACGTTTAAATAATGTTGCTCGAGGCTGCAGTGTGCAATATATTCATGATATGATGCTTGGTGCAATAGATTCATCATTCATGATATTATGCTTGGTGCAATAGATTTATGACATGATGCTCGGTGCAATAGATTTATGACATGATGCTTGGTGCAATAGATTTATGATATTATGCTTGGTGCAATAGATTTATGACATGATGCTCGGTGCAATAGATTTATGACATGATGCTCGGTGCAATAGATTTATGACATGATGCTCGGTGCAATAGATTTATGACATGATGCTCGGTGCAATAGATTTATGACATGATGCTCGGTGCAATAGATTTATGACATGATGCTCGGTGCAATAGATTTATGACATGATGCTCGGTGCAATAGATTCATGATATGATGCTCGGTGCAATAGATTTATGACATGATGCTCGGTGCAATAGATTCATGATATGATGCTTGGTGCAATAGATTTATGACATGATGCTCGGTGCAATAGATTTATGATATTATGCTTGGTGCAATAGATTTATGACATGATGCTCGGTGCAATAGATTTATGACATGATGCTCGGTGCAATAGATTTATGACATGATGCTCGGTGCAATAGATTCATGATATGATGCTCGGTGCAATAGATTTATGACATGATGCTCGGTGCAATAGATTTATGACATGATGCTCGGTGCAATAGATTTATGACATGATGCTCGGTGCAATAGATTTATGACATGATGCTCGGTGCAATAGATTTATGACATGATGCTCGGTGCAATAGATTTATGACATGATGCTCGGTGCAATAGATTTATGACATGATGCTCGGTGCAATAGATTTATGACATGATGCTCGGTGCAATAGATTCATGATATGATGCTTGGTGCAATAGATTTATGACATGATGCTTCTATCTAGGTCATCCTCGGACGGGCCCTCTCATCGGTGCTTCCAGTCATCAAGCTCAGGGGGGTCATCCCGGTCCTCCATGCATTCCGCTAGCTCACCGGTACTTCCTGCTCCCACATCTCTCCTGAGTACGTCCATGTATGTTAGCGTGAGACGTCCTGGCGATCGATGCCCGTGTGTTGGCTCCCACAGCACAAGTTTGCTGGCTGGCAGCTCTTGGTGTCTCTGGCAGTGACCTGCCAGCCTCATTCTCCTGACTGCCACTTTCCCACTAACTCTAACTCAGCAGTGGCTCCCCTGTTGTTGTTGTTAGAGGTGGAGGATCCGGGAGGATGTTATAGGTTATGACCTCGGTTTTCTTGGCATTTAGCCTAAGGCCAACCTTGGCGCACTCCGTCTCCACTCTGCACAGGAGATCCTGTGCTTGCTCTACGCGGTAAGAGAGCAGGCTGATATCGTCCGCATAGTCCAGGTCTGTTCGGACCATGGCGGGGCCTTGGCGGGGTGTCCTCTCCATCTCCTTGGGATTATTGTGAGACCAAGTTTCTGCTCCCGTCCACTGGTGGCCTTCCTGAATGCATAGTCTAGGACAGGGGTTCTCAAACTTTTATATACAGTACCACGACCCCATTTTATTTAGGATTTCTTTTGGCGACCCCACACAGTGGTTCAGTGCCACGCTGTTTGGTTAAAGTTACCCTTAGAATGCCAGCCTTCTAGTCGTTTCCGTGGTTGTTGCACTATGTTTGCGAAGCTGTGTGTGTGTGTTCTGTATTATAGCTGTAGAGACACGGTGTGGCTCATTTTGACAAACATTACTTGTAGTGAATGCACAGACTGGAGTGTATTCCGTGATAACACAGCCAATATTAACGAATACACTGAAACGGTGCTTGACTATGTCTGTACTCTGGTAGAAGAAACAATCCCCTCCACCACAATTAAAATCTACCCAAATCAAAAGCCCTGGGTAGACAAATCCGTCTGTGAGGCTCTGAAAGTGCGCACATCAGCATACAACACCGGGCTGGTGACAGGCAACATGGAAGAACACAAGATGGCAAGATACAACGTCAGGAGAGCAGTAATAGAGGCAAAACAGCGTTACAGGGATAAAGTTGAACTTCAGTTTGAACAGGCTGACTCTAGAGGCATGTGGCAGGGCCTCAGAACAATGACAGATTACAAAGGCACCTCCCTCAAACTGAACAGTGACATCTCCTTAGCAAATGATCTCAATTCCTTCTATGCGAGGTTTGAGGCTGTGAATAAAAACACCAGCCTACAAACCACGGCAATGGGGGGGGGGGGGGGGTCTGCTGATGGAGACTCAGTGTTCAGGGTAACAGAGCATGAGGTGAGACGGATCTTTAAAAAAGTGAATATCAGGAAGGCAGCAGGACCGGACGGCATCCCTGGCCGCGTCCTAAAAGTCTGTGCCGACCAACTGGCCCCGGTATTCACTGTCATCTTCAACCTGTCCTTGGAACAGGCTGTCATCCCCACCTGTCTGAAGAAGTCCACCATCATCCCTGTACCCAAAAAATCTACGCCCGCTTGCCTCAACGACTACCGCCCTGTAGCCCTCACCTCCATAGCCATGAAGTGCTTTGAGAAGCTAGTGAAGGGCTACATCTGTTCCTCCCTCCCCATCAACCTGGACCCTCTGCAATTTGCATATCGCCCCAACAGGTCCACGGAGGACGCCATAGCCCATGTGCTGCACACAGCAGCATCACACCTGGACAAGAGGCAGGGGAACTATGTGAGAATGCTGTTCATCGACTACAGCTCAGCATTCAATACCATAGTCCCCTCCAAACTCATAGCCAAGCTCAGGGACCTGGGCTTGAACTATGACCTCTGCCAGTGGGTCTTGGACTTCCTGACGGGCAGACCCCAGGTGGTAAGAGCAGGCAACTCCACCTCCTCATCCATCACGCTCAACATAGGGGCCCCCCAGGGCTGTGTTCTGAGCCCCCTCCTCTACTCCCTGTACACACATGACTGCGTAGCACAGCGGAACAACAACACCATCATCAAATTTGCTGATGACACAGTAGTGGTGGGCCTGATCTCTGCCAACGACGAAAGGGCCTACCTCACAGTGGTGTCAGGAGAACTGCCTCTCCCTGAACGTCAGCAAAACAAAAGAGATGATTGTGGACTTCAGGAGGTCGGGGGTCAAGGACTACAGCCCCCTCAGCATCGACGGGGCACCGGTTGAGAGAGTGAACAGTTTCAAGTACCTCGGAGCCCACATATCCGAGGATTTGACATGGACCACACACATTGACAGTGTTGTGAAGAAGGCACGACAACGCCTCTACTTCCTCAGGCGCCTAAGGAAGTTCCAAGTCAGTCAGAAGATCCTTAGGAACTTCTACTCATGTACAATAGAGAGCATCCTGACTGGCAACATCACCTCCTGGTTTGGGAATAGCACTGCACAAGACCGTAGCAGACTACAAAGAGTGACACGTTCAGCCGAACGCACAATTGGAGGGGGGCTTCCCACCCTCCAGAACATTTACAACAAGCGGTGCAAGGGGAAGGCTAAGAGAATTATTAAGGACTCGAGCCACCCGAACAACTGCCTCTTTGAACTGCTGCGGTCAGGCAAGCGATACCGGAGTCTTAAGGCGAGCACAGAAAGACTCAGAAGAAGCTTCTATCCCCAGGCCATCAGGCTGCTAAACGAACAATAAACACTATGCAACAACCATCAAATGCACACAGCACACACACCCACACGCACACACTCACTTAAACAAACAACACACTGCAGCACCCACTCTCCACACTTTAGATCACACAAACACACTTTATATTTATTGATAAAGGATTTGCACTACAACTCGTACACCTACTGTAAATTGTACCTAAATTGCACCTCATCCCATTTCTGCCTTGCACTATATAGTATTGTATATTAGTACACTGCACAGTATTGTATATTATATGGTAACTCAGTTACGTCTATTCTGCATCGAACATTGTACATATGTCTATACTGAACACTGTGACCTCATTTTTTTTTTTACTTCTAATTTACATGCTATACTATGTTATTTTATTTCATACTTATCTTGTCTTGCACAGTCTCTGGAGCGTAACAGTAAGAAGCATTTTGTATAAAAGTATTCTGTACGATGCAGGCCGGGATACTGGAGAACATAACAGCAGCGATAAAACTGAACACGGACACGATAAGGAATGATATTGGGAAGCTACGGGAGGAATTGAGGAAGGAACAGGAGGACTTCAGAGGTGAAATGAATACAGAACTCAAAAGGGTGGAGGAGAAGATGGCGTAACAGGACAGAAACGTGACCGAGTTACAGACTAGGACGGCACAAGCGGAGGAATGGAACACAGAGATACACGAGGTATTAACATGTGCGATTCAGAAACAAGAACAGATGGAGACAAAGATGTCGGACATGGAGGGGAGGTCACGGAGAAATAACATCAGAATATGGGGATTGAAAGAAGGAGTCGAAGGGGAATCGGTGACCCATTATGTAGAAAAGCTTACCAAGGAGCAATTGAAGGAGACGGGACTGGAAAAAATGGAGATTCAGAGGGCCCACAGGGCGTTGGCTCCGAGACCAAAACCGGACAGACCTCCGAGAGCGGTGATTATTAACTTTCTGAGATTTGAGATTAAGGAATTGATACTCAGAACCGCGTGGACCAAGAAGATTGAAATCGAAGGGAAAAGACTATCGTTTGATCACGATTACTCGACAGCGGTAGCAATAACACGCAGGTCCTACGCGGGACTGAAGAAAACTCTGAAAGAAAACGGAATGAGATTCCAATCACCCATGACCTCGCTAAGGATTCACTGGGAGGAAGGGACGGTGACGTATGCGACGGCACGAGAGGCGGCGCAGGAGATGAGACGACGGGGGATACAGATGGCGGAGGACGGAGAAGGAAGGAGACAGGAGGACCAGACGCGGAGCCTGCAGCAGAGATTGGAGGGGGCACGCAGATGGACCAGAGTAGGAGACCGAAACCAGGGAGAGGAGGGAGGAGAGAGGAGAAGGCCGAGGTGAAACGTGACAGAACGAAGGCGGAGACGGACGAGGAGGCCAGAGACGGAGAAGGAGGGGAGAGGAGGCGGGAGGAGGCGAACGGATGAGTACACGCACAAGAGATTGAAAAAACTATCCAAATAGAGACAAAATATAGAAACTGAAATAACATATGCATAAACACACATTCCCAGGTAGAGGCAGGATATAGAAATGAACATAACGTATACATGGACACATAATACACAAGCTGATGGAGGAAATAAATGGAAATATAACTAGGTTTGATAGACGAGACACAGAACATACTGAAACAAATACATAGACACACGCTGCGAGTAACACAGTTGGGAGGGATTAAGGGGATAAATGGACATCACATAGAAAATAGAGGGGAGGAAAAGAAAGTAAAAAGGGGTACACAGGAGACACCGCACACGGGTATGGGAGGAAGGAGGGACATTGAAACATATGAGTCACATTGAGAAGGACCTAGGAAAAGAGGGTCTTTGGTCAGAAGGAAGGACAGAGCGCTTTTGACCAGGAGCTTGACAGCAAAAAAAAACAGTAAGAAAGCTGGACAAATATGACGAGCGATTGGGGGTAAGGGTTTCAAACCCCCAAGCCGTCAGGAGGGGGCCTCTCGCTAGGAGAGCAATTACCCCTCACCCACCAGCAGGGGACAGGGGGGGACACAGGGACCCCCCGAACGCCTTGGGAGCACTTTATGTAAAGTTTATGTTTTTTATTTATGTTAATCATTATATGTATTCGGTGAAGAGAGCGGAGGCTCCAACCGGAGGGGGGAATGAATGTGACATGGGGGGGACTGACAGACGAAAGAAGAAGAAAGATGACAATGGTTAAAGGTATAAAAATGATGTTGTTAAACGTTAATGGAATGAATAATGCGATAAAGAGGAACAAAGTGATGTTGAAATGTAAAAAAAGTGAGATGGAAGTGATTTTTCTGCAGGAGACACATTTGGTAGCACAGGATCATGAGAAACTGAAGAGATTTGGATATGAAAATGCATACTATAGTTCCTTTAAACGGAACCCGAGGAGAGGAGTAATCACGTTAATCAAAAACAGTCAAATTTGAATTGATCAAGGAAGTAAGAGACAAGGAGGGAAGGTTTGTTCTGGTGAAGGGGAAAATGGAGGGCCAAATGGTTACGTTAGTGAATGTTTATGCACCCCCAGAGAGTGAGAGGGATTTATATGAGACCATTTTTGATATGATAGTGATGGAACTAGAAGGGATATTGATATGCACGGGAGATTTTAACGTAGTACTGAATCACGACCTAGACACCACGAGTACTAGAAAAGGACGAGCACCCATCAGTAGATATATGAATATTCAGATGACGGAAATGGGAATTACAGATGTTTGGAGGGGGATGCACGCCATGGACAGGGAATACACACATTACTCACACCCACACGTGACATATGCGAGAATAGACTACTTTTTGATGACGACGGGGGACAGTTACAGGGCACGGGAGAGCAGTATAGGAGTGGCGGACATATCGGATCACAGTGCCATATATCTGACAGTAGATCTAGAAGGGAGACGGAGGAACACAATCTAGAGACTAAATGTAGGAATATTAAATAACAAGGGGGTGGTGAGTCAGATCAAGGAGGAGATAGCCAGATATAAGGAAGAAAATGACAACGGGGCGGTAGACCCGAACATTCTATGGGACACACTGAAGGTGGTGATAAGGGGGAAATTGATGGAAAAGACAGCAATGCTGAAGAAGGCCAGAACGGAGACATATCACAATCTGATAGGGAAGCTGAAGAAGCTAGAGGGGAGACACCAGATATCAAAAGAACAGGAAATGCTCGGAGAAATCAAAGAAGTAAAGGCCAGGATAAATAGGGAATTATTGACGGAAATAGAAAAGAAAACGAGGTTCATGAAACAAACGTACTATGAAGGGGGACCAAAAGCGACCAGACTGTTGGCTAGGAGAATTAGGACGCAACAGAAGTTGAACACGATACACACAATAAGGGATACAAAGACTAATGAAATATTGAGGGACCCAGCTGAAATAGAGAGGACATTTAGAGAATACTATGAGAAATTATACACACAGCCAAAAGCAGCGGGAGAAGAGGAAATAGAAACATATCTGGAGAAGCTAGAGTTACCATCGATAGGGAAAGAACAGAATGAAGAATTAAATAAAATAATTACGGAACAAGAACTGGAAGAGGCAATTAGTAGAGCTAAAAACAACAAGTCTCCGGGGAGCGACGGATTCCCATCGGAATTCTACAAGACATTTAGAACTGAATTAGCACCCATGTTAGGGGCGGCGTTCAGACACACGATGGAAGAGGGAAAAATGCCCCCCTCGTGGAAGGAAGCCATAATCACCACGATACCGAAGGAAGGGAAGGATAGGGAATTATGTAGTAGTTTCAGACCTGTGTCCATACTTAATGTGGATTACAAGATGTATACATCGATAATATCAAAGAGGTTTGAGACGTTTATGCCAGACATTATAGATGAAGATCAAACTGGATTTATTAAAGGGAGACAGACACAGGACAACGTGAGAAAGACATTACACATAGTAGAGGAGATACAAAAACAAGGGGGTAGCGCGGTACTGATTAGCCTAGATGCAGAAAAAGCATTCGACAGTGTGAGCTGGACATTTTTATATAAAACATTGATGAGGTTCGGACTGAACGGGAGGGCGATGAAGATGATCAAGGCGCTATATCAAGAACCGACAGCGAGGGTTAAGGTGAATGGCAGCTTGACGGATAGAATCAGATTAGAGAGGGCTACCAGACAGGGATGTTGTCTCTCACCGACGCTCTTCGCCGTTTTCATAGAACCACTGGCACAACTGATCAGACAGACCGAGGACATTAATGGAGTAAAGATAAAGGGAACAGAATATAAACTAGGCCTATTTGCAGACGACGTGATAGTATACATGAGGCAACCAGACAAGAGCTTCCCGGCACTGATGGATCTACTGAAGGAATATGGCCACTACTCAGGATACAAACTAAACGTGACAAAGACACAGACCTTAGCATGGAACTATACCCCAACGACGGAAATTAGAGAACAGTACGGGATAAGATGGGACATGGACAAGATTAAATACTTAGGGGTGAACATCACGAGAGGGGTGGAGAAACTGTTTGAGGCGAACTATACACAGATAAATCAGAACATCAAGAGAGACTTAGAGAGATGGACAGTAATGCCCTTGGACTTCAATTCAAGAATAGAGGTCATTAAAATGAACATACTATCAAGGTTACTGTACCTATTCCAGTCACTACCGATACAAATACCACAGAATCAATTCAGGGAGTGGGACAGACTGATATCGAGGTTCATATGGGTGGGGAGAAGACCACGGGTCAGATATAAAACACTACAACTACCAAAGGAAGAGGGAGGGATGGCAGTACCCAGCCTACAAGATTATTACTATGCAGCACAACTGAGAGCAGTGACGTGCTGGTGTAACGACAGATATGAGGCAAGATGGAAAGACAATGAAAAAGAAGGGGAGGGATACAAGGTACAAGCTCTGGTGGGAGATAGGGAACTATTTAAAGAAAAAGAGGGACTATTAGATCCAATCACCAAATGCACCTTGACCATATGGAACAGAGTAGTAAAAACACACAAATTGGAGAAGCAGTCAGGGGTCCTGAGATGGGTAGCACATGACAAGAGATTCAAACCAGGGAGGTTAGACCATGGATTCAGAAGGTGGGAGAGGGGGGGGGCAACAGCGATATGCAAAATGATGGAGAAGGGGGAAATGCAAACACTACAAAAATTAAAGGAGAAATTTGGACTAGAAAACAAGGACCACTTCAGATATCTACAGATTAGAGATTACTATAATAAAGAAATAAGAGGGGACAAGGAAGAAGAACAGAATGGAATAATTAGGATGATAGTAAGGGCATACGAAGGAGGGAAAGGAAGGGTAATATCAGCACTGTACCGGGCTATAATGACCAGCAAGGGACACACAACCGATTATATAAGGGAGAAATGGGAGAGAGAACTAGAGATAGGAATAACAGGGAAGGAATGGGGGAACATATGCGAGGTGCAACATTCAACAACAGGATCGAGGATATGGAAAGAATTTGGATGGAAAAACATAATCAGATTCTTTATAACCCCAGAGCTGAAGGGAAAATATGCACCAACACAAAGAACATGCTGGAGGATGTGTGGGAAGGAGGGGGCAAATCACACGCACATATTGTGGGGATGTCAGAAGCTGAAGGGGTATTGGGAGGAGATAGGGGAAGCAATGATCAGAATATTAGGATACGGGTTACCACAAACAGGATTGGTGCTTTACTTAGGAGACCTGACACACGAGGGAATACAAGGGGGGGACAAATATTTAATAAAGATAATGTTGATAGCGGCCAGAAAAACAATAACGAGACTGTGGTACAAGGAAGACCCACCGACAATAGCACAATGGGTAGGAATAGTGGAAGAAATACAGGATATGGAGAGGATAACACACATGCTGAGGTTACAGGAAGAGAAATTTGGGGAAAGATGGGGAAAGTGGGAGGATTATAAAGGGAACGAAAACGACATCACAGAGGAAGAACCAAATCCCATTTCTGCTTTGCACTAGATAGTACTGTACATTAGTACACTGCATAGTATTGTGTATTGTATATTATATGGTAACTCAGAACATTGTACATATGTCTATACCGAACACTGTGACCTCATTTTCTTCTTCTAAATTCATGCTATATTATGTTATTATGTTATTTGATACTATCTTGTCTAGCACAGTCTCTGGAGCGTAACAGTAAGAAGCATTTTGTATGAAAGTATTCTGTACTTCTGTATGACAACTATTAAAGAACTTGAACTTGAACTTGAGGGTAAAGGAGGAAAGAAGTTCAAGGAGGGTCTCTGAACCCATGTCACACAACTATGCTTTAGTTAGTATTTTCAATTTTTTTTTGGGTATTACAATTGCTTTATGTTTTTATACTTTATTATTTATGTCTGTTTAACGGTGTTATATTAATATTCAGGGATGATGTGGTTTGTGTATGGGTGAATCAAAAGGCAAAGTGAAAGTTAATAAAAAAAAAAAAAAAAAAGGACGAAGGATAAGGGAAGAAAGAAGCTCAAGGAGGGTCTCTGGACCCAGATCACACATACATGCCTTAGTCAGTATTTAACATCTTTGAGTAGGAATTACATTTTTATACCTGTTTAAGGGAGGTACACAATCAGCCTTTGTATTAAGTACCTGGAAAACAACTGTAGGGGAACCAGACAACTAACCATGATACCCATGTAACCATTTATGTGCACTGTTTTTTTTGTTTGTTTTTATTGTGATGTTAGTTTCTTTTTTCTTCTTTTTTGTAAGTGCTGTTTGTCTATAACTGTTAATAAAAATTTAAGTTAAAAAAAAAAAAGTATTCTGTACTTCTGTATGACAACTATTAAAGAAACTTGAACTTGAAACTAGTCCAGCATGGGAATAATAGTTTGTTTCCACACGGCACACGCTGTAGTTTGTAGTTTATTACATGCTAAACATCGGGCATTTCCAATACGTGCAATGTTTTCATAGATCGCGAGATAAAACACGTTATGTGCAATAAGCCCAAACCGCTCTGGCTGATCCCCTGAATACTCCCATATCAAAAGGTATATGACTTGTATATATGTATCATCACAAAATCATCAACGGGGGGGGGGGGGGGGGGGGGTCGTTTTAACTCAAAACTATGATCGCGTTTGCCGAGCATGTTTTTCGTCCGGTGAAACACAGAACTGTGATAGAAAAACACGTTTCAGATTAGGTAAAATAGACATAGAATGTACCTTACCTTAGCCAGAAGGTAATCCAAAAGAATAATTCCAAGTGATCGCATCGCCATCGCGATTACCAGTGTATATGTCTATACACGTTTCGATGGTCAAATACGTTTATGCAATTCCGAGGCGAGGACTGTGAATTTCTGTCCCAGCAGAAGGAGGGCTCACTCACAAGGAAAGTGAAGCTGACTATCAGCCCCCAAGCCATTGCAGTTCAGACACGGACTATACTGCCACCTGGTGATAGTCGATCAGAATGCAGTTCCAATGTGTCGGGACGTGCCTAAATGATGCAGATCGCTCTGGGCAACTGTGTAGAGCGGGGATAAAAGTAAAAAGATCATAGGATCCAAAAACTACTTTTTACGTTTATGGCACTCAACCAAACCAAACGCGTAAAAAGCTGTTTTTGGCACAGACTGTGTTAAGGTACCATATCGTGTAATTTCAACATGGAAATAAGAAATATCAAAATAAAAGCACATGTTGAACTTGATCATGCATATTTATTAGAAAATGAAATTACAGCACTATGTTATCAATGAAATGAATGAATATTATCAATGAAAGCAACGGAATTGTTTCTGTATACACATTTATAAAATGAGGCATATTTAGCCAAAATATGTTGCCAGAAAATGAAAAGAAAATGCGTTCACATGCGCTTTGGCGGAGATCCGCTTCTACTCTGAAAATCCGGCCTCACAGAGGTATGTTGATGCGAAGGAGACACGCTTTCTCAGCACAGCATTACACAACACTGGATACTCGTTCCGGACTGATATCCAGAACTTTGCGAGGGCCTGTCACACGAAAGATCATTGAGCACTTCCTGCTCAGACAGTGGGAGGCCTGCTGCGTCATGCGTAATGAACAGATCTTTGATCCAGTTGTCCGCGCTCTCTCTCCGAAATTGTTCAATGAGCTATTCTAGTGGCTACAGATGATGGGCTTCAAATACGTTTTTGCAACATTATGTTCCTACAAAAAGCCATAAAGCTGAGTAAATACCATTTCTCTGCCAATTGTTTTTGTCTGCAAGGAAAATCCGCACTTCTTCTCGAGTTAAAAAAAGGCGATTTAATACTCTGCCTCGAGATAGCCACCTCACTTCAGTGTGGTATTGGTATAGCAGCTGGTTATGTGCAGAGCCCATTTCCTCGCGGCCAACCAGCACCGATTCTGACAACAAACCAGAATTTTGCGAGTCCAGGTTACACACAAAAGACCAGACCCCCCTCCCGCGATTATACATGCGCAGGATGTAGTGAGATGTGTATTGGAATACTGTGTGTCGGCCTCCGTTGATGAAGGGGCGAGACATGGCAAATAGACACAGCTGCCAGGTGGAAAACGATATATATATTTTTTTGCCAATGCTCGACCCCACTGTCACCTACCCGTGACCCCAATTTGGGTCGCGACCCGTAGTTTGAGAACCGCTGGTCTAGGAGTATGACGAAGAGGAAGGGGGCAAGAGTGTCCCCTTGCATCACCCCTGCCAGGATGTCAAACTATTCACTGTTGCCGTCGGGGGTTACCACCTTGGCCCTTGTACCCGTGTGCAACCCATCCACAGGACACAAACCCTAACCCATCCACAGGACACTAACCCTAACCCATCCACAGGACACTAACCCATCCACAGGACACTAACCCTAACCCATCCACAGGACACTAACCCTAACCCATCCACAGGACACTAACCCTAACCCATCCACAGGACACTAACCCTAACCCATCCACAGGACACTAACCCTAACCCATCCACAGGACACAAACCCATCCACAGGACACTAACCCTAACCCATCCACAGGACACTAACTCTAACCCATCCACAGGACACTAACTCTAACCCATCCACAGGACACTAACCCTAACCCATCCACAGGACACTAACCCTAACCCATCCACAGGACACTAACCCTAACCCATCCACAGGACACTAACCCTAACCCATCCACAGGACACTAACCCTAACCCATCCACAGGACACTAACCCTAACCCATCCACAGGACACTAACCCTAACCCATCCACAGGACACTAACCCATCCACAGGACACTAACCCTAACCCATCCACAGGACACTAACCCTAACCCATCCACAGGACAGTAACACTAACCCATCCACAGGACACTAACTCTAACCCATCCACAGGACACTAACTCTAACCCATCCACAGGACACTAACTCTAACCCATCCACAGGACACTAACCCATCCACAGGACACTAACTCTAACCCATCCACAGGACACTAACTCTAACCCATCCACAGGACACTAACCCATCCACAGGACACTAACCCTAACCCATCCACAGGACACTAACCCATCCACAGGACACTAACTCTAACCCATCCACAGGACACTAACCCATCCACAGGACACTAACCCTAACCCATCCACAGGACACTAACCCATCCACAGGACACTAACCCTAACCCATCCACAGGACACTAACCCTAACCCATCCACAGGACACTAACCCTAACCCATCCACAGGACACTAACCCATCCACAGGACACTAACCCATCCACAGGACACTAACTCTAACCCATCCACAGGACACTAACCCATCCACAGGACACTAACTCTAACCCATCCACAGGACACTACACTAACCCATCCACAGGACACTAACCCTAACCCATCCACAGGACACTAACCCATCCACAGGACACTAACCCATCCACAGGACACTAACCCTAACCCATCCACAGGACACTAACCCTAACCCATCCACAGGACACTAACCCTAACCCATCCACAGGACACTAACCCTAACCCATCCACAGGACACTAACACTAACCCATCCACAGGACACTAACCCATCCACAGGACACTAACCCTAACCCATCCACAGGACACTAACCCATCCACAGGACACTAACCCTAACCCATACACAGGACACTAACACTAACCCATCCACAGGACACTAACCCTAACCCATCCACAGGACACTAACACTAACCCATCCACAGGACACTAACACTAACCCATCCACAGGACACTAACCCTAACCCATCCACAGGACACAAACCCATCCACAGGACACTAACCCATCCACAGGACACTAACCCATCCACAGGACACTAACCCTAACCCATCCACAGGACACTAACCCTAACCCATCCACAGGACACTAACCCTAACCCATCCACAGGACACTAACCCTAACCCATCCACAGGACACTAACCCTAACCCATCCACAGGACACTAACCCTAACCCATCCACAGGACACTAACCCTAACCCATCCACAGGACACTAACCCTAACCCATCCACAGGACACTAACCCATCCACAGGACACTAACCCTAACCCATCCACAGGACACTAACTCTAACCCATCCACAGGACACTAACTCTAACCCATCCACAGGACACTAACTCTAACCCATCCACAGGACACTAACCCTAACCCATCTACAGGACACTAACCCATCCACAGGACACTAACTCTAACCCATCCACAGGACACTAACCCATCCACAGGACACTAACCCATCCACAGGACACTAACCCTAACCCATCCACAGGACACTAACCCTAACCCATCCACAGGACACTAACCCTAACCCATCCACAGTACACTAACTCTAACCCATCCACAGGACACTAACCCTAACCCATCCACAGGACACTAACCCATCCACAGGACACTAACCCATCCACAGGACACTAACCCTAACCCATCCACAGGACACTAACCCTAACCCATCCACAGGACACTAACCCTAACCCATCCACAGGACACTAACCCATCCACAGGACACTAACCCATCCACAGGACACTAACCCTAACCCATCCACAGGACACTAACCCTAACCCATCCACAGGACACTAACCTATCCACAGGACACTAACCCTAACCCATCCACAGGACACTAACTCTAACCCATCCACAGGACACTAACACTAACCCATCCACAGGACACTAACCCTAACCCATCCACAGGACACTAACCCATCCACAGGACACTAACCCATCCACAGGACACTAACCCTAACCCATCCACAGGACACTAACCCTAACCCATCCACAGGACACTAACCTATCCACAGGACACTAACCCTAACCCATCCACAGGACACTACCCTAACCCATCCACAGGACACTAACACTAACCCATCCACAGGACACTAACCCTAACCCATCCACAGGACACTAACCCATCCACAGGACACTAACTCATCCACAGGACACTAACCCTAACCCATCCACAGGACACTAACCCTAACCCATCCACAGGACACTAACCCTAACCCATCCACAGGACACTAACCCTAACCCATCCACAGGACACTAACTCTAACCCATCCACAGGACACTAACTCTAACCCATCCACAGGACACTAACCCTAACCCATCCACAGGACACTAACCCATCCACAGGACACTAACCCATCCACAGGACACTAACCCCAACCCATCCACAGGACACTAACCCTAACCCATCCACAGGACACTAACACTAACCCATCCACAGGACACTAACTCTAACCCATCCACAGGACACTAACCCTAACCCATCCACAGGACACTAACCCATCCACAGGACACTAACTCTAACCCATCCACAGGACACTAACCCATCCACAGGACACTAACACTAACCCATCCACAGGACACTAACCCTAACCCATCCACAGGACACTAACCCTAACCCATCCACAGGACACTAACCCTAACCCATCCACAGGACACTAACTCTAACCCATCCACAGGACACTAACTCTAACCCATCCACAGGACACTAACTCTAACCCATCCACAGGACACTAACCCATCCACAGGACACTAACCCCAACCCATCCACAGGACACTAACCCCAACCCATCCACAGGACACTAACCCTAACCCATCCACAGGACACTAACACTAACCCATCCACAGGACACTAACCCTAACCCATCCACAGGACACTAACCCATCCACAGGACACTAACCCTAACCCATCCACAGGACACTAACCCATCCACAGGACACTAACCCATCCACAGGACACTAACTCTAACCCATCCACAGGACACTAACCCATCCACAGGACACTAACCCTAACCCATCCACAGGACACTAACCCATCCACAGGACACTAACCCATCCACAGGACACTAACTCTAACCCATCCACAGGACACTAACCCATCCACAGGACACTAACCCTAACCCATCCACAGGACACTAACCCATCCACAGGACACTAACCCTAACCCATCCACAGGACACTAACCCTAACCCATCCACAGGACACTAACCCTAACCCATCCACAGGACACTAACCCATCCACAGGACACTAACCCATCCACAGGACACTAACCCTAACCCATCCACAGGACACTAACCCATCCACAGGACACTAACCCTAACCCATCCACAGGACACTAACCCATCCACAGGACACTAACCCTAACCCATCCACAGGACACTAACACTAACCCATCCACAGGACACTAACCCATCCACAGGACACTAACCCTAACCCATCCACAGGACACTAATCCATCCACAGGACACTAACCCATCCACAGGACACTAACCCTAACCCATCCACAGGACACTAACCCATCCACAGGACACTAACCCTAACCCATCCACAGGACACTAACCCTAACCCATCTACAGGACACTAACCCTAACCCATCCACAGGACACTAACCCATCCACAGGACACTAACCCATCCACAGGACACTAACCCTAACCCATCCACAGGACACTAACCCTAACCCATCCACAGGACACTAACCCTAACCCATCCACAGGACACCAACCCATCCACAGGACACTAACCCATCCACAGGACACAAACCCTAACCCATCCACAGGACACTAACCCTAACCCATCCACAGGACACTAACTCTAACCCATCCACTGGACACTAACCCATCCACAGGACACTAACCCATCCACAGGACACTAACCCTAACCCATCCACAGGACACTAACCCATCCACAGGACACTAACCCATCCACAGGACACAAACCCTAACCCATCCACAGGACACTAACCCTAACCCATCCACAGGACACTAACCCATCCACAGGACACTAACTCTAACCCATCCACAGGACACTAACCCTAACCCATCCACAGGACACTAACCCATCCACAGGACACTAACTCTAACCCATCCACAGGACACTAACCCTAACCCATCCACAGGACACTAACCCATCCACAGGACACTAACTCTAACCCATCCACAGGACACTAACCCTAACCCATCCACAGGACACTAACCCATCCACAGGACACTAACCCTAACCCATCCACAGGACACTAACCCTAACCCATCCACAGGACACTAACTCTAACCCATCCACAGGACACTAACTCTAACCCATCCACAGGACACTAACTCTAACCCATCCACAGTACACTAACTCTAACCCATCCACAGGACACTAACCCATCCACAGGACACTAACCCATCCACAGGACACTAACTCTAACCCATCCACAGGACACTAACCCATCCACAGTACACTAACTCTAACCCATCCACAGGACACTAACCCATCCACAGGACACTAACCCTAACCCATCCACAGGACACTAACCCTAACCCATCCACAGGACACTAACCCATCCACAGGACACTAACCCTAACCCATCCACAGGACACTAACCCTAACCCATCCACAGGACACTAACTCTAACCCATCCACAGTACACTAACTCTAACCCATCCACAGGACACTAACCCATCCACAGGACACTAACCCATCCACAGGACACTAACCCATCCACAGGACACTAACCCTAACCCATCCACAGGACACTAACTCTAACCCATCCACAGGACACTAACCCATCCACAGGACACTAACCCATCCACAGGACACTAACCCATCCACAGGACACTAACCCTAACCCATCCACAGGACACTAACCCTAACCCATCCACAGGACACTAACTCTAACCCATCCACAGGACACTAACCCATCCACAGGACACTAACCCATCCACAGGACACTAACCCTAACCCATCCACAGGACACTAACCCTAACCCATCCACAGGACACTAACCCATCCACAGGACACTAACCCATCCACAGGACACTAACCCTAACCCATCCACAGGACACAAACCCATCCACAGGACACTAACCCATCCACAGGACACTAACTCTAACCCATCCACTGGACACTAACCCTAACCCATCCACTGGACACTAACCCATCCACTGGACACTAACCCTAACCCATCCACTGGACACTAACCCTAACCCATCCACTGGACACTAACCCTAACCCATCCACAGGACACTAACACTAACCCATCCCCAGGACACTAACCCATCCACAGGACACTAACCCTAACCCATCCACAGGACACTAACCCTAACCCATCCACAGGACACTAACTCTAACCCATCCACAGGACACTAACCCATCCACAGGACACTAACCCTAACCCATCCACAGGACACTAACCCTAACCCATCCACAGGACACTAACCCTAACCCATCCACAGGACACTAACTCTAACCCATCCACAGGACACTAACTCTAACCCATCCACAGGACACTAACTCTAACCCATCCACAGGACACTAACCCTAACCCATCCACAGGACACTAACTCTAACCCATCCACAGGACACTAACTCTAACCCATCCACAGGACACTAACCCTAACCCATCCACAGGACACTAACCCTAACCCATCCACAGGACACTAACCCTAACCCATCCACAGGACACTAACCCATCCACAGGACACTAACCCATCCACAGGACACTAACTCTAACCCATCCACAGGACACTAACCCATCCACAGGACACTAACTCTAACCCATCCACAGGACACTAACCCATCCACAGTACACTAACCCTAACCCATCCACAGGACACTAACCCTAACCCATCCACAGGACACTAACCCTAACCCATCCACAGGACACTAACCCATCCACAGGACACTAACCCATCCACAGGACACTAACCCTAACCCATCCACAGGACACTAACCCTAACCCATCCACAGGACACTAACTCTAACCCATCCACAGGACACTAACCCTAACCCATCCACAGGACACAAACCCATCCACAGGACACTAACCCATCCACAGGACACTAACCCATCCACAGGACACTAACCCTAACCCATCCACAGGACACTAACCCTAACCCATCCACAGGACACTAACCCTAACCCATCCACAGGACACTAACCCTAACCCATCCACAGGACACTAACCCTAACCCATCCACAGGACACTAACCCTAACCCATCCACAGGACACTAACCCTAACCCATCCACAGGACACTAACCCTAACCCATCCACAGGACACTAACCCATCCACAGGACACTAACCCTAACCCATCCACAGGACACTAACTCTAACCCATCCACAGGACACTAACTCTAACCCATCCACAGGACACTAACTCTAACCCATCCACAGGACACTAACCCTAACCCATCTACAGGACACTAACCCATCCACAGGACACTAACTCTAACCCATCCACAGGACACTAACCCATCCACAGGACACTAACCCATCCACAGGACACTAACCCTAACCCATCCACAGGACACTAACCCTAACCCATCCACAGGACACTAACCCTAACCCATCCACAGTACACTAACTCTAACCCATCCACAGGACACTAACCCTAACCCATCCACAGGACACTAACCCATCCACAGGACACTAACCCATCCACAGGACACTAACCCTAACCCATCCACAGGACACTAACCCTAACCCATCCACAGGACACTAACCCTAACCCATCCACAGGACACTAACCCATCCACAGGACACTAACCCATCCACAGGACACTAACCCTAACCCATCCACAGGACACTAACCCTAACCCATCCACAGGACACTAACCTATCCACAGGACACTAACCCTAACCCATCCACAGGACACTAACTCTAACCCATCCACAGGACACTAACACTAACCCATCCACAGGACACTAACCCTAACCCATCCACAGGACACTAACCCATCCACAGGACACTAACCCATCCACAGGACACTAACCCTAACCCATCCACAGGACACTAACCCTAACCCATCCACAGGACACTAACCTATCCACAGGACACTAACCCTAACCCATCCACAGGACACTACCCTAACCCATCCACAGGACACTAACACTAACCCATCCACAGGACACTAACCCTAACCCATCCACAGGACACTAACCCATCCACAGGACACTAACTCATCCACAGGACACTAACCCTAACCCATCCACAGGACACTAACCCTAACCCATCCACAGGACACTAACCCTAACCCATCCACAGGACACTAACCCTAACCCATCCACAGGACACTAACTCTAACCCATCCACAGGACACTAACTCTAACCCATCCACAGGACACTAACCCTAACCCATCCACAGGACACTAACCCATCCACAGGACACTAACCCATCCACAGGACACTAACCCCAACCCATCCACAGGACACTAACCCTAACCCATCCACAGGACACTAACACTAACCCATCCACAGGACACTAACTCTAACCCATCCACAGGACACTAACCCTAACCCATCCACAGGACACTAACCCATCCACAGGACACTAACTCTAACCCATCCACAGGACACTAACCCATCCACAGGACACTAACACTAACCCATCCACAGGACACTAACCCTAACCCATCCACAGGACACTAACCCTAACCCATCCACAGGACACTAACCCTAACCCATCCACAGGACACTAACTCTAACCCATCCACAGGACACTAACTCTAACCCATCCACAGGACACTAACTCTAACCCATCCACAGGACACTAACCCATCCACAGGACACTAACCCCAACCCATCCACAGGACACTAACCCCAACCCATCCACAGGACACTAACCCTAACCCATCCACAGGACACTAACACTAACCCATCCACAGGACACTAACCCTAACCCATCCACAGGACACTAACCCATCCACAGGACACTAACCCTAACCCATCCACAGGACACTAACCCATCCACAGGACACTAACCCATCCACAGGACACTAACTCTAACCCATCCACAGGACACTAACCCATCCACAGGACACTAACCCTAACCCATCCACAGGACACTAACCCATCCACAGGACACTAACCCATCCACAGGACACTAACTCTAACCCATCCACAGGACACTAACCCATCCACAGGACACTAACCCTAACCCATCCACAGGACACTAACCCATCCACAGGACACTAACCCTAACCCATCCACAGGACACTAACCCTAACCCATCCACAGGACACTAACCCTAACCCATCCACAGGACACTAACCCATCCACAGGACACTAACCCATCCACAGGACACTAACCCTAACCCATCCACAGGACACTAACCCATCCACAGGACACTAACCCTAACCCATCCACAGGACACTAACCCATCCACAGGACACTAACCCTAACCCATCCACAGGACACTAACACTAACCCATCCACAGGACACTAACCCATCCACAGGACACTAACCCTAACCCATCCACAGGACACTAATCCATCCACAGGACACTAACCCATCCACAGGACACTAACCCTAACCCATCCACAGGACACTAACCCATCCACAGGACACTAACCCTAACCCATCCACAGGACACTAACCCTAACCCATCTACAGGACACTAACCCTAACCCATCCACAGGACACTAACCCATCCACAGGACACTAACCCATCCACAGGACACTAACCCTAACCCATCCACAGGACACTAACCCTAACCCATCCACAGGACACTAACCCTAACCCATCCACAGGACACCAACCCATCCACAGGACACTAACCCATCCACAGGACACAAACCCTAACCCATCCACAGGACACTAACCCTAACCCATCCACAGGACACTAACTCTAACCCATCCACTGGACACTAACCCATCCACAGGACACTAACCCATCCACAGGACACTAACCCTAACCCATCCACAGGACACTAACCCATCCACAGGACACTAACCCATCCACAGGACACAAACCCTAACCCATCCACAGGACACTAACCCTAACCCATCCACAGGACACTAACCCATCCACAGGACACTAACTCTAACCCATCCACAGGACACTAACCCTAACCCATCCACAGGACACTAACCCATCCACAGGACACTAACTCTAACCCATCCACAGGACACTAACCCTAACCCATCCACAGGACACTAACCCATCCACAGGACACTAACTCTAACCCATCCACAGGACACTAACCCTAACCCATCCACAGGACACTAACCCATCCACAGGACACTAACCCTAACCCATCCACAGGACACTAACCCTAACCCATCCACAGGACACTAACTCTAACCCATCCACAGGACACTAACTCTAACCCATCCACAGGACACTAACTCTAACCCATCCACAGTACACTAACTCTAACCCATCCACAGGACACTAACCCATCCACAGGACACTAACCCATCCACAGGACACTAACTCTAACCCATCCACAGGACACTAACCCATCCACAGTACACTAACTCTAACCCATCCACAGGACACTAACCCATCCACAGGACACTAACCCTAACCCATCCACAGGACACTAACCCTAACCCATCCACAGGACACTAACCCATCCACAGGACACTAACCCTAACCCATCCACAGGACACTAACCCTAACCCATCCACAGGACACTAACTCTAACCCATCCACAGTACACTAACTCTAACCCATCCACAGGACACTAACCCATCCACAGGACACTAACCCATCCACAGGACACTAACCCATCCACAGGACACTAACCCTAACCCATCCACAGGACACTAACTCTAACCCATCCACAGGACACTAACCCATCCACAGGACACTAACCCATCCACAGGACACTAACCCATCCACAGGACACTAACCCTAACCCATCCACAGGACACTAACCCTAACCCATCCACAGGACACTAACTCTAACCCATCCACAGGACACTAACCCATCCACAGGACACTAACCCATCCACAGGACACTAACCCTAACCCATCCACAGGACACTAACCCTAACCCATCCACAGGACACTAACCCATCCACAGGACACTAACCCATCCACAGGACACTAACCCTAACCCATCCACAGGACACAAACCCATCCACAGGACACTAACCCATCCACAGGACACTAACTCTAACCCATCCACTGGACACTAACCCTAACCCATCCACTGGACACTAACCCATCCACTGGACACTAACCCTAACCCATCCACTGGACACTAACCCTAACCCATCCACTGGACACTAACCCTAACCCATCCACAGGACACTAACACTAACCCATCCCCAGGACACTAACCCATCCACAGGACACTAACCCTAACCCATCCACAGGACACTAACCCTAACCCATCCACAGGACACTAACTCTAACCCATCCACAGGACACTAACCCATCCACAGGACACTAACCCTAACCCATCCACAGGACACTAACCCTAACCCATCCACAGGACACTAACCCTAACCCATCCACAGGACACTAACTCTAACCCATCCACAGGACACTAACTCTAACCCATCCACAGGACACTAACTCTAACCCATCCACAGGACACTAACCCTAACCCATCCACAGGACACTAACTCTAACCCATCCACAGGACACTAACTCTAACCCATCCACAGGACACTAACCCTAACCCATCCACAGGACACTAACCCTAACCCATCCACAGGACACTAACCCTAACCCATCCACAGGACACTAACCCATCCACAGGACACTAACCCATCCACAGGACACTAACTCTAACCCATCCACAGGACACTAACCCATCCACAGGACACTAACTCTAACCCATCCACAGGACACTAACCCATCCACAGTACACTAACCCTAACCCATCCACAGGACACTAACCCTAACCCATCCACAGGACACTAACCCTAACCCATCCACAGGACACTAACCCATCCACAGGACACTAACCCATCCACAGGACACTAACCCTAACCCATCCACAGGACACTAACCCTAACCCATCCACAGGACACTAACTCTAACCCATCCACAGGACACTAACCCATCCACAGGACACTAACACTAACCCATCCACAGGACACTAACACTAACCCATCCACAGGACACTAACCCTAACCCATCCACAGGACACTAACCCATCCACAGGACACTAACCCATCCACAGGACACTAACCCCAACCCATCCACAGGACACTAACACTAACCCATCCACAGGACACTAACCCTAACCCATCCACAGGACACTAACACTAACCCATCCACAGGACACTAACCCTAACCCATCCACAGGACACTAACACTAACCCATCCACAGGACACTAACCCATCCACAGGACACTAACCCATCCACAGGACACTAACCCTAACCCATCCACAGGACACTAACCCTAACCCATCCACAGGACACTACACTAACCCATCCACAGGACACTAACCCTAACCCATCCACAGGACACTAACTCTAACCCATCCACAGGACACTAACCCATCCACAGGACACTAACCCATCCACAGGACACTAACCCTAACCCATCCACAGGACACTAACCCTAACCCATCCACAGGACACTACACTAACCCATCCACAGGACACTACACTAACCCATCCACAGGACACTACACTAACCCATCCACAGGACACTACACTAACCCATCCACAGGACACTAACCCTAACCCATCCACAGGACACTACACTAACCCATCCACAGGACACTACACTAACCCATCCACAGGACACTACACTAACCCATCCACAGGACACTACACTAACCCATCCACAGGACACTAACCCTAACCCATCCACAGGACACTACACTAACCCATCCACAGGGCACGAGGGCTCACTGAATGCTTGATGAGTATGAAAATGGTGTGAATCATATCCTATGCTATGGCCTTCACAGTTTTAGTTTGTCAGGCAAAGTGGTGAGTGCAGCTACGTCAGTCAGTTTCTCTCAGAAATAACTATTAGATAGCTATTTAACACAATATTCTCCGGTATCGTTTACATCTGTTGTTTGGGCACATTACAGATTTGAGAATTGCGCACTGTGAGGCATATGTGAAGGTCAATACATTTAATGTTAAATCTGGATAATGGTCCATTACTAGCAGATACAGGAAGGTAAAAGCTCCCCAAAGTATTTAGCGTTACACAAAACAACCACTGCAGTTAGATACCGACAGGGAAAAATCATAATCAAAGCTTTAATGTTGTTATTTATAGCGAAAGTGAACTATGCAGCCCAATGCAGTCGTGGGTAGTTGGAATCTCTGTGCACCATGTCGAGCCACAACGTTAATATTTCCTTTCATAGTCACTTCAACAACATTTTCAAACGTGAACAGACACGAAGCAGAATGGTCCACTATAGGCTACACACTACTAGGTTACCAGACTGTCCACAACTCTTTCATTACACCGGAGTGAGGGAAAAAAAGGTTTTTCAGACCTTATGAGAGCCACCTAGAAATAACAAATAATTGATAATAGAAAAGTATGTGTTCCTTATGCATTCAGCTAATGCATTGAAAGCAATTTTCTTTCTTTATTTTTTTATTTACAAAATACTATTTGAAATGGCAATGGAATGTTTTCTCTGGTGATTTTTGTGAACCGTTCCACCCCTAATACATACAGATATATGTATACACATACACACACATACACACAAGAGGACACATAATGTACAGTGCACATAATATACTGTATATAGAAACACACTCAAATGCATGCATACTCTAAGGCCATGTTCAGACGAAAACTATTTCGGTTGTATCCGTCAAATGTTATCGTATGCACCTTTCATCCACACGGAACCGCGTTCTGGAAACCTGAATACGCTATTTTATGAGAACAGCTCCCAGAGTGGACAAATCTGAAGACGCAATAAATCAATCAATCAACGCCACCCTTGGGTTCCCGTCTTTACAAGCCTATACCTATATATTTTCCTGAACCGATGACACGATAGCCCACCTCTCCCTTAATCCGCATGCAAACCCAGCCAACAAAAAAGAAACATGATACATATGTCTTATATGTCCAGATATGTCCTGGCTACAAGTTTTTATTAAACACCGGGAGGCTACTGTGATGAAATACACGATACAATACTAGCTAGAGATTAGCGTCACATAGCAGGCCTTTTTCTGAAAACCCAAATAAGATAGCTAAGTAGCCAAGCACATACTGTTCCATAGCATACGCCTTCAGTTGATCATGACAAATCCTCTCTTACCTTGACGATTAAAGCCTCCATAATTTAGTAAATAGTATTCCCATGGCTGGTGTTGAGAATTTACGATGCCAGCTTGTGAGAATTTGTTGTAGCCAGCCAGCTAGCGTTGATGCTATTCAATGCTATCAACATTAATAATAATAATACATCTATTTTATATAGCGCTTTTCCAGGTGCTCAAAGACGCTTTACATGGGTAGAAGAGACAAAACAGGCAAAACAAAAACGGAACATAAATAATACATGACAAAATAAAATAAAACCAACAGAATTAGAGGTCAAAAGCAAGATTGAAAAGGTGGGTTTTGAGGGCTGATTTAAAAGATGTCAGGGTGTTTGCATCACGGATATGGCTGGGGAGGGCATTCCAGAGGGAGGGGGCAGCAGCAGCAAAGGTCCGGAGCCTGGTCGTGGGAGGTGTTAGGGGCCGTGTCCATAGCGTTTTTTTTTCAAGGCGGACCGATTTGAAAATAAAAAATATGCATGCCCAGAGCGTTTCCATAGCGTTTTTCCAGAGCGCCGGGAGCGTTTATTGTTTGTCATGTCGTATATGACTTGATTGTCCGACACCGCAACAATTAGCCTCTCATCTGCCATTTCTTGTGTATTTAGTTGGAATGATTAGATAGAATAATTTGCAGTGTGTGTCGATGTCGAAATAATTTGATGTAGCCTATACCGTTGAACTTGGACCTCAATCTGCTTGAGTCTCGCGACTCCCGCGGCTCCGCAACTTGCTCGATTTTGATTGGTCGGTTGAAAAAAGTGACCTTGATGAGCGGCGCTCCTCTCCAAAAGTTGAACTATTTTCAACTTTATGCGCTGGGAGCGCTCCGCCCAAAAACACTAGCCGCAGAGAGCGCTAAAACGCGAGGCTGGGAAAAGGAGCGCGCCTGTCGCGTCTTTAGCATAGAAATGAATGACAGAAAGGAGCTGGCAACTCATAAAAAGCTGGCTGTGGACACGGCCCTTTAGGATGTTGGCATCAGCAGACCTAAGGCGACGGGTGGGCGTGTGACTGTGGAGGAGGTCGGACAGGTAGGAAGGGGCAAGGTTGTTGAGGGCTTTAAATGTGATGAGAAGTATTTTTAATTGTATCCTGTATTTGATTGGAAGCCAATGGAGGTTGTGGAGGACAGGGGTGATGTGATCAGAGCGACGGGTGGAGGTGAGCATGCGGGCAGCAGAGTTTTGGACATATTGGAGTTTATTGAGGATAGTGTTTGGTGAGCCGTATAGGATGCTGTTACAGTAATCCAGTCTTGATGAAATGAATGCATGAACCAGCAGCGGAGAGTGATAGGGAGGGGCGGAGACGAGCAATGTTCCGGAGGTGGTAGAAGGCTGTTTTGGTTATGTGGTTCACATGGGGGAGGAAAGAAAGGGTGGAGTCCAGGATGATGCCAAGGTTACGGACGTGAGTGGAGGGGGTGACAATGGAACCATCAATATTTAGGGAGAAATCCTGGGTGTGGCTGGTGAGGGATTTTGGACCGATAATGATGATTTCTGATTTATTGCAGTTTAGTTTGAGAAAGTTATTTTGCATCCATGTTTTGATGTCTGTGAGGCAGGTGGTGAGGGTGGAGAGAGTGGCTGGAGTGATAGTCTTGGTGGAGAGGTAGAGTGTCGTCTGCATAACAATGGAAGAGGAAGCCATGTTGGCGGAGAATCAGACCAAGTGTTAGGATGTAGAGGATGAAAAGCAGGGGACCAATTACTGAGCCTTGGGGGACACCATGAGTGATGGGGGCAGTGGGGGATTTGCAATTGTTGATGGAGATGAATTGATGCCTGTATGAGAGGTATGATTGGAGCAAGGTGAGGGGGATTCCGGAGATGCCAACAGAGGACTGGAGACGAGTGATGAGGATGGGGTGACTGATGGTGTCAAAAGCAGCGCTGAGGTCTAGGAGGATGAGGAACATTAGGACTAACATACCCAACTAACGTTAATGCCATTCAGAATTTATTAACATAGCTACAACACACAGTAACGTTAATACAATTACATGCATCATTCATTGTTTACAATGCACGGGTGGAGCTAGTCGAAAGGACTGGACACAGAGACAAGTTAAACATCAATCAATTAATTTAATACAACAGGAAGTTCGAGCTGCCTCCGACCGCACCACGGGGCTATTATATTATATACGGCGTTGACTCGCTCTCTCTCCTGCCGATTAAAATCAGCAGCTCTTCCTCCTCCTCCTCATCGATTGCTTGTAGCTGCATTTGCGCCGCGGTGTCTCTCTCCTATCCTTTGGAAACTAGCGTCAGCTCAAAAGCACAGAACCGGACGACACAAGTACATTTATGGTACGCACTTATTTCTTGAGACGATTTCGTTTTATTTTTTTAATGAAAAAATCGGATCCGTCTTCATCTGGACAAGGCCTAAGATGCATGTATACTAGTGGGACTCGATTAAAATGTTTAATCGAATTAATTCGAGACTTTATAGTTAATTAATCTAAATTAATCACATTTTAATCGCATATCAATATTTGATGCAAAAAGCTAAATGTTTCAATTCAAATTAATTTTGGTATACGAGTGAATCAATGAATATAAATTATACGTTTAAGCAGCAAAATCCTGTATTGGCTACTACACTGACCAACAGATCAATGCAATTTTTAACAAAGTGCAGCAATTTTAGGAATAATATATATATAGCGCAAAGGACCTTTTGTAAACTCAAGCTCTTTTGAGGTAAAAGTAAAACGCAGTACTTTCAAGTACATTCCAGAACAGTTGACCATTAAAAAAAAAAAACTCTTGATTGATCTCAATTTCTCTTATTACATTTTTTTTTATGAACAAGCCAGACTAAGAAAAATTATAATTTGTGATTTATTATACTTTATACTTATAGCACATGCATGAGTCTGGTCTCCTTTGAAAGGTAACATTCTTACACAATAAAGAAAAATCATCACGCAATTTATTTATATATACACATTAGGGCTGGACGATTTGTTGAAAGAGTGCAATTGTGATTATTGTGGACAATATTGTGATTACGATTATGATATAATAAATAAATGTTGTCATGAGTCTACTTGCTTGGTTTCTAAAATGACTGATTCTGAAAAAATTTTATGTGTATTTCTCACCTCAAACTAAATTAACCACATGCTATCTTTATATTTAGAAAATAAGTTTGTCAATATTAACACATATTTTTTGTATTAATTAGAAAATCTTAATTAACTCATTCAGAGCCACGCCCCTTTGACCATATTAGGGCTAGCGTGCCAGTAAGGAAGTCAATGGGAGGTCAGGGAAATTTGCAAACACCTAAACTATATCTTAACTTATGGCTATGGGTCTAAAACACCCCTCGCTTAGCAATGACTTGCTTGCAGTCAACATGTAGGAAACGGATAGTTTTTTCAGTGGTACATTTCCGTTTTATACCGTTTTGAATACGAGTATAGTTTGAGATTGGAGAATTCCAGAGAAATTCTGCGATAATAGCCCTTTACTGGAATACACAAAACACGTAATTTTTCGACTGATTTATGAATCGTTTTCAAATAAACGCTAGATTATCGATAGTATATGTGTACTTATGCACGCTAGAGAAGCGGGCTGAAAAATCGATTATCCATGCCGTGGATACAGCTAACGTTACGCACACACACCCGCTGCGATGGCGGAGAAAAAAACATCTGATTAACCCAAGACTGGTAAAATAGAGTCCTTACCTCACATCAGATGTTCTGCAAAAAGATGAATCCAATTCCTGATCACCATTCCAAATATTGATCGCATTTATTGATCCAACGTTATAGCACCAAAACACATAATCAACGCTGCTCCCAGTGGGGGGACTCAATGCAATAGTATCCAGCTGCATGCCCGAGAAGTAAAACCTGGACCGGACTTATTTTTTTGATGCACAATCCCACCCAATCCAATCCAATGATGTGCAATACCATCCGGGAGACGATAGGCGGCGGTATTTGCCCTTTTCGAGCTCAGACCCATTCCCAATGATAACGTCAGGCTGGATGGATGCACCTACGCACGCTTTGCTAACATTTTTGAATTTTATCTTGGTAACGTTAGATAGCAGTGTTGATAAGGAGCCGTCTGCAAACAAAGATGTTTCAACAAATGGATTTACAAAATGGATTACCATGCAAACCTTATTGAAGACTCCTGTGACCAGTAAGCACGTTTGATAACTTTTCCTAAGCAGCATTTGCTATGTTATGTGTGCAAATATAATGCATATACACATATATAGGGCTCTATAACAGCTTGGATTTGGACATTTAACCCTTGTGTACCCCTGGTCCCTTTTTCTACTTTTTTGAAATATTTTGAGTGTGTGTGAGCACAGCGGTGTCTGTGTTTATTATTATTTCATGAAATTGGGTAAATATCTTAATTTTACATATATGTTCATTGTGTGAAAAGCTTATAATATGAAACACTCTAAAACAATAGTTATAGTGTTTAGTGCCTTCTTTACCCCTGGTCCCTTTTTCTACTCCCATCCACTTCCATGTTAATAAAACCGCTATAAAACCGCCATAAAACCGCAAGTCTATATATATATTTTTTTTTATCTCTAATCTCTAATTTTCACATCATATATCGATAAATAAACAGAATAATTACACCAGGCATTCAAAATACATACAATACATACCTTTTAGTAATAGATTAGTACTAACCGGTGCTTACTAACGCTTACTAACGGCTATTTCTGACCGCTATTTCTGACCGAAATAGTCAACCTTTCTTTTTTATAATGGCAGATTCTTATTCACAGGAATTTTGTCCCGTTTTGATATGCTGTAAAGTAGTGGAAAAAAATAATAGATATATGGTAAATATGGCGGTTTATCAGTTTTTTTTCAATAAAAACTGACGTGGTATCAAACAAACACTAATTTAAGTGGTTAAAATTCGAAAATATGTGTAATTTTTTACAGATATCTTGAGAATAGGCTATGAATGTTAAACATGGGTAAAAAATTTTTTTTTAAATAGTAAACAGTTAAAATTATATGGCTTTAAACATGATGTATCATTTCATCTCTTAAGCCCAGTGAGCTCCACCATTGCTAGGTATGCACAAGGGAATGCAAGAAGTTGCGGACTTTCACTCACATGGATTCAGCATACATACACATACACTTTATTCAATTAAATTGCAGCCTTTTTTGCAGTTATATAATTGCACAGGCTGACATGTCGATTGTAATTGCGATTAATTAGATTAATCGTGCAGCACCAATACACAGAGATACACCAATAAAACCATTTTTCAGTTCCAATACAGATTCCAATATCTGAATTTGAATATCCGACGATCCCGATTCTGATACTAGAGCTCTTTTTTCTTGAATAGTAACAATGATATTGTTGTTATTGTTATTATCTCTAAGGTTACATGAGGTTCTAACACACAGCACTTCATATACAAAAAATGCATTACATTTAAATGTATTCCAAAGCCATTTATTTGAACTGTAGGTTAAGTAGCTTCAAATACAAACTGGTAGTAATATAGGCATCCATTGTGCGGAGTAAGGCTGGATTAGCCTACTTACTCCTGGTAGTAATATGAATGAATGAATGAATGACTTTTATTTATATAGCACCCTTCACAGCACGAATGCACAGGGTGCTTTACACTACAGCTCGTATATAAAAACAAAAACAAAAATCAGAAATAGATGACAACAACATACAGCAGTTAAACAGTGATACCAGATCAAATAGAATAAAAGGACTTAAATAAAATCATCAGTCACTAATTAAAAAACAAAACTATAGGAACAGTGAGGACAAGAAAGAGTGCCTATGTATGACCAAAGGCCTGTCTAAACAGCGTTTTTTGTTTTCAGAGGGGGCAGTTCGCAGGTCCAGGGGGAGAGCGTTCTAGAGCCTTGGTCCAGTCACCTCGAAGGCTCGATCACCCCTTGTTTTTAGCCTGGACCTGGGGACCACCAGGAGGTGCTGATCGGCAGATCTGAGTGAGCGGGTGTTAGTGTAGGGATGGATGAGTTCAGTGATGTATGAATAAATGAATGAATGAATGAATGAAAACTTTATTAACAGATTGCAGAATGGGTACAATACAGTACGACTCAATACATACAATTGTTAAGGGGATGCAAACCAGAGAAAGACGTTTGTCTTGTTTACATCAGGGTCCCCCATTTTCAATTCATATTCAATTCATGTAGATAGGGGCCTGACCGTGGAGTGCTGAGTAAAGCTGGATTAGTTTACTTACTCCTGGTAGTAATAGACCTCCATAGTGCTGAGTAAAGCTGGATTAGCCTACTTACTCCTGGTAGTAACAGGCCTCCATAGTGCTGAGGCCCTGTCCACACAAGCGCTGGATTTAATATAACCATGATTGTATGTGCGCAGTTGCACTGTTCGGCCACACACAACCGGGGATTTGCTACACTACAACCGCGGTCTTGAAAACCGGGGCCCAGGGTGAAGTTGTGCGGTTTTGCAGTTGCGTGTGGGCATAGCAACCGAGGTTATTCCCAGTGTTTACAGCAGAGCTGTCGCAATTATTTCCCATGTTCACGGCAGACCGCGGGGTACAGAGATTAGAGCAGAGCCAGCTACACCAGTGTTTACAGCAGAGCTGTCCCAAGTAGCGTTATATGAAAATGATTGTAACAAACTTTTGTTCGAAACGTATCGTCTGTGTTGAAGAGTGTTGTGATCGACTGATGTCTGTTGTCGCATTCCTGACCTGATGCTCAGAGTAAACATGTAGCTGCAGCTAAACTAAACTCATGTGTTGTCAAGTTATTGTTATAAGGAACCCAGTCCAGACTGCATCCCCTTAACAATTGTTTGTATTGAGCCGTATTGTATTGTACCCATTCTGCAATGTGTTAAATAACGTTTGCATCCATTCATAGCGGTAACGTTACCACATTACGTTAGCATTTAAGCTACATAGATATAGCCATTCACATTAGCATGTAGCTAACAACACCGGCGGTCTTTTGTGACACTAAACTATCCGCTCTTGGTGGTAAATTGTGTTGCTGATGGTTTTTGTTTCATCAACAAATGAGAGGCAGAACACACAGTGAATGTATCCGTTTGTTTATTGCAGTTTCTTTCTTTGCTGAAAATATATGTTCCATTGGCAAAATGATCAATAGGGTCCAGCTGTGTTTCTAAACAGGAAGTTTAGTGAGCGTTGCGGTTTAACCTTTTCTGATTAGTTGAAATGGCCTTCATGTCTGAACAACATCACCGCCTACTGTTTTGGCATTGTACTACATGCCAAAACATGTATCGGTTGCTGGTGCCGTGGGTACGCAGTTATACACGGTTGTTCACCTGTGTTCACCTGTGTGGACGGAGTTTTATTTTTTTCAAACTTCTGTTATATTAAATCCAGCGCTCGTGTGGACAGGGTGTAAGGCTGGATTAGCCTACTTACTCCTGGAAAACTGAAATCAATATAAAAAGGTATTATACCGGTATATTTATATTTGCCGGTTGCACTGATAGTTATAGTTTTTAGTAGGGATGCACCAATCCGACCTTTTCAGTCCCGATACCGATACCTGGCTCTGTGTATCGGCCAATACCGATACCGATCCCCATTGTCAATTTTCTTTTTACAAAAAAGTTATATATAAAAGAAAAAAAAATTATCCACGTTTTTTTAAATATATTAAAATATATTTTGTTTTTAAGAATTGTAAAGGATCACAAGTGTGTTTTTGATTTGTTGTAAACAAAGACATAAAATAAACTTCATTCATTCAATTAATAAACTGTATGCCTCACTGTCACTGTGTGGAAGAGACTGGGATCATTCTTTTGTGCAAGGCAACATCAGGCTTGACTTAAAACATTACTTTCCTAACTTAGTGAAACTAAATGTAACAAATTAACACATAGATATAAATGTACTAAATGGTTATTTATTATTTTATTATATATATATATAAAAAAATCCAATATATATATATTTTTTTTACCGAAACCCGATCCAGCTATTTTACTGATATAATACCAATATCGGATCGGTGCATCCCTAGTTTTTAGTAGCACTGTCTCGTAATGGTCGCAAAATGCAACTAGATGGTCGCACTCTGGTCGATCCCTGCATATGGAAGCTGGACTGTTACGTGAATTGGTGAAGTCAGGCAAATATCAGATACATGAATTACGTCAGTATCGGAACCTGATCCGGATACAGGATCGGATCAGCCCCATCTCTATACACACACACATGTGTCTTCCAGATTGTAAACATACCCATAAAGACAATTGAAGGTAAGTGCACTTAAGAGCCCCCCCCACCTCCCCTTTACCAGAAAAAGCTCTCATCTGATTGGTCAGGCTCCCGACTACCGACCATTCAATTATTTAATTGCACCTTCAAACGGAAACAACTAATTTGGTCTAATCTTGGCCTTTCTGTGTCCAACGTCTTTCAAATTAGAGGGAGAAAACGCCTCGCGTCATCTTACCCATGAAATTATGCTTAGGATTTTAAACGGTACGAGGAGGGGTGGGGCGGAGGGAGGGGAGGGGTGGGCAGTTGAGGAGAAAAGTCCAATCAAAAGTTCAATTATGTAAATGGAGATGTGGAGTGGATGGAACAATGGGGACGGGGAGGGAGACAAAGGGCTGGAACCGGAGAGGAGAGCGAATGTACCGTGGAAAAATACACATTAACATACAAAGGAAATATATCGCATTACTGTTGTAATCATGTTGCGGGAGGGGGGGGGGGGGGCTCTCTCCAAAGAGAGGCGTGAGAGAAAATGTATGTGTGTGTCTGTGTCTAAACTGTTGAGGAAGTCAGGCCTCATAGTCAGATTATGTGTGTGTGTGTGTGTACTGTGTGTGTGTACTGTATGTGTAAACTGTGAAGGAAGCAAGGTCTCATAGTGAGACAGTGCTCACATGGACAGTGTGTGTGTGTGTGTGTGTGTGTGTGTGTGTGTGTGTGTGTGTGTGTGTGTGTGTGTGTGTGTGTGTGTGTGTGTGTGTGTGTGTGTGTGTAAACTATTTAGGAAGTCAGGTCTCATCGTAAGACCATGTGTGTGTGCGTGTGTGTGTGTGTGTGTGAGTGTGTGTGTTCCGGCTCGGAGGCCATGGTAAACTGATTAGGTTTTAATGTGGAGCCTCTACGCAGGGCGGAGTGAGACAGAGATAAAGAGGTTTGCTGACTGTACACTGTGTGTGTCTGTGTGTGGTGGTGGTGGAGTTCTCCCAAGGAAACGGGCAGAGGGAGACACTTGCTGATGAAGTTTGTCTACTGGCTCACAGTCAGTCTGCTGTTCTCTGCCAACATGGCCGCCAGTCACTGTCTAGTATGTCGCGGTTCGTGGATACGGGGTCGACGCTAGTACTTCTACCTCGTCTCATAGGGTAGATTCCTCTTTCGCTGTGGCACTGTAGCAGTTAACAATATGCTAGCCTTGTTTTGTCGACACCAGAACAGACAGGAACTAGGGATTAATTCTGGAAATTAACCGTGTTTGTATGAATATTCAAACAGCAGGAGAAGCTGCACCCAGACTCCAGTCAATATGAAATCATTTCCGAAATCCTACCCCCAAAAGATAATTGCGGCACAGTTGCATGTCATTTCACTAAGAAATCGACAGGGGAAATGCCATGTAAATACATGCAGCAGGAGAGTGTATGTGTGTAGAGGGGGGGGGGACTAGTCTTTTTCACACACACACACACACACACACACACACACACACACACACACACACACACACACACACACACACACACACACACACACACACACACACACACACACACACACACACACACACACACACACACACACACACACACACACACACACACACACACACACACACACACACACACACACACACACACACACACACACACACACACACACACACACACACACACACACACCGCGGGCCAAGTAAGAGGGGCCTTTCGGCGGTTGGCTGCCGAAACGCAATATGCAAACAGAAAACTGTGTATCATTTTCCAGGCCTGCTTCGCTTCCAAGACCTATTCCGCTCCGGCTGCCAGACCGTGCAAAACAGCTGAAAGCAGGCGCGGGAAGGCGGGGCTTTGAAATTGAAATAAAAAATTGTCCCAGCGAAAAAGAAAAAAAAACATGAAATAACACAGTTTGGGGGAGGCGGGAGACAAAAGAGTGAGTGTGCCAGTGCGCTCGGTGCCCGCCCGCTCTGCGAACGTGTAACACGGGGGCATAATGCGGTGTAAGCGCTGGCTTTAGCTTGTCACAGGAAGGCAGCAGCAGCATTACCCACACTCACGCCTCTGCAAATTAGCTTTGGCTGCAAAAAGAATTCATAAAAAAAAGGCAGGCAGGGAGGGAGGGGAGGAGGGTGAGGAGGGTGAGGAGGGTGAGGAGGGTGAGGAGAGGGGCGGCTCCACAATATGGAAGCTGAGATCCTGTTAGGACAAACAAGGAAACACCACCGCCAGAGAAAGCATCGGTCATTTAAAAAAAAAAAAAAAAAAATTACACCACGTCCATCTCTCTCTTCCAGTCTCTCTCTCTCTAGCCATCGCTCTCTCTCTCTAGGCATCTCTCTCTCTCTCTCTCTAGTCTAGCCATCTCTCTCTCTAGCCAACTCCGTTTATCTCTCCATCACTCCCTCCCTGCTTCTCTAAAGACATGCCGTCTCAACCGTGAAGTGTAAAACACGCCACCTCTTCCAAACCAAGGTTTTCAACGGATCCTGAGTAAAGTCGTTCTAAACCCCTTCCTGGTTCCTCCTCCTCCTCCTCCTCTGAAAGAAAGAAAGAAAGCAATAACAAGGCCTTAGGACAAGGGGGAGGAGCAGGAGGGGTGACGGCGTCTCTCATAAATCTATACTGCATTAATCTCCTTTAACTGACGTCTTCAACAAACAAATTAGGGGTGCGTCGGGTTCACAGATCAGCCCTGCTGATAACGTTGCCATTTATCAATTAATCTAAGCCTGGGCCGGGAAAGTCATTAAGAGGGCCACTTCAGGAATTATGTTCTGCAGGTAAAGAGGCCGACTGTGTGTGTGTGCGTGTGTGTGTGCGTGTGTGTGCGTGTGTGTGCGTGTGGTCTCCCCCACCCCCCCTTCATCCTCGCCACAGCAGACTGCCATTGTCCAGCGCGGTGTGGACTCCAAAGTGATGAGAGGGGTGATAGCGCAGCCAATTAAAATGAACATAATTACAAAGTCACCCCTGTGACGCGCCTGGGCCCTGATCAGAATACGCATGCATCAACACACAGGCGGCGGTGTGGAGGCTACTAGGATGCTAGAGGGAGGCAGGGAATACAAGAGTGTGCAAAGTTGGGGAAAAACCACGGCAGAGAGTGAAGAACGATGCGATGACGACAAACGGGCTACTGGCCAATAGAAGCGAAGCTACAGAGTTCTAGAATCTTAAGGTTGCACCCGGGAGGAGTTAATAAATAAAGTGAGCTATAGAGAACTTAAACGAGAGCCCAGGGGGTAAACGGTGGCCCCTAAATTATTATGAGGGGACGGCGTTGTCATCAGATTGTGGAACCCCTGTTGACCCTCTTAAGACGACAGTACGCCAGTTCTCAGATGAAACGCATGGCGGTGGACTCTCACTAGGCGCACTGTTGAACATTGCCTTTGGTGGGTAAGAACACACACCTGCATACCATAGTAGGCCAAAGGAGGGGGGTCTGGAGGACTTTATGAAGAGGTAATTAAAGCCTTATCATTCCTGCACTCGACTCACTCAGTCTTACTCAAACACACACAGCTATTTGACAGACAAATCACTCGGAAGACTAATTCGTGAGGTACTTCCGAGGTCCTCCTTTAAATTCTGGAGAGCGAACGGTTTTAATTCAATTAAAACGTGGCCCCCTTAACAAGGCTGAAGGGGAGGAATGTAAGGATGTGAACGACGTGCCTTTCTGGAGGTCCAGGAGCTTTTGGGGTCCAGGGAGCTTTCTCAGTGAGTTGACCAGTACCCCCCCCCCCCCTCCCCACCTGTAGCCCCTTCACCCCAAAACCCTGCATCCTCAGGCCCACACACACCTGGGTGAGTGGGGCAGATTAGGAGCAGATTAAGATAAAGTTACTCACTTCGTCCGCTATGTCATTCAAACCCCTGGTCTGTATGGCCGGTGGATGGTAACACACACACACACAGGCACAGACAGACAGACAGACAAACACACACACAAATGCACGCCACGCACACAGACACACACACACACACACACAGGCCTTTCTGGCCATCCTCATAAGCCCTATTAGTCTGCTATAGAGGCTCTCATACCAGACATCAATCATGGAGGGATTAGTCAGTTCCCTTCTAAATTATCAGCAGGAGAAACTTCCCTTCAACTCAAAACTGCTCTCTCTCTCTCTCTCTCTCTCTCTCTCTCTCTCTCTCTCTCTCTCTCTCTCTTCTCTCTCTTCTCTCTCTCTCTCTCTCTCTCTCTCTCTCTCTCTCTCTCTCTCTCTCTCTCTCTCTTCTCTCTCTCTCTCTCTCTCTCTCTCTGAGATTTGTTCTTATTTTGCTCCATCTTCATCGTTTTCTGTTTGACTTCCTTTCCCATTTCTCTCTGCTTCCTTCCTTCCTTCCTTCCTCCCTTCCTTCCTTTCTCTCCTGCTTGCAGCTTGTGAGGTAATCCCTGGCAGATAAAACTAAGGAGGACTTACCAAAGGCAGATTACAAGCGGTGCTTTGCGGAAGGCCCTTTTACACCAGTCGGCACGGGTATTGAGGAGTGTGAGCTCTTTCGCAGTGCTTAACTCATGAACCCAACGCTGCACCCAACAGAGGAGGAGGTGGAGAATGATAGCGGCATTACTGTAACTGGATCAAAATATATCACTCTCAACACAGACAAGCACGCGTACAGGCGTGCACAATGCACGTGCACACATGCACAGACACGCTCTTCACGGCAACAGTGTATGAAATCATGTTTGGAAGAATTGCGTGAATACATTTAAAAAAGAAAAGAAAATGCGTTTCTATTTGCGATGATGAAACACGTCACATCATCCGTAGGTTTTGCAAACACAAGATGACGCAACGTGAAACATTTCAAATCTATAACGACCATGGCATCCAACAACATCCTGTGTCTCTAGAAGAAAAAGACGCTTGTGTTTTTGTCATCCAGGCGAACGCCGCATTAGAAGATTCCTCGTCACGTCTACAACTATTCAAATTAAACCGGTTTCTTTTTGCCGTCTGACGACAGCTAGTTCTCCAAAACACTTTTCACACAGGATCGGACACAACTCTTCAAGGTTCAGAAATTCCAAAAACAAGTTACATCCAAACTTTAAGAACCTGTCGATGTTCAAAAAGACACATTGCTATATATACGTACAGGAGCTCAGGGATCAACAAGCCCAGTGATTCCTACATTCAAGGGAAGCCGTGTGAACGGATCAACATCTCTTTAAGAGACATCTTCTCAACATCTTCTAAGATGGTCTCCAGAGACATCTTCTCAATACCTTCCAAGATGGTCTCCACTCCAGAGACATCTTCTCAAACCCCTCTAAGATGGCCTCTTTTTTATCTTCTAGATCCGAGTTGGTTCAGAAGATGAAGGGCCTCCTCTGCCCTGATCTACTGTCCAGTTCCACCTCAATATCTGGGCCGGCCCGGCAGCCACCCGACCCTCGACTCTTGGGACAACATTGCCCCAAACTTTAATCAGAAACATTTCTCAACTTTTGGAAATGGAACAGTTTTCTTCAAAATAACGAGTAGATCAGATCTAGCTAATTGTGTCCATTGTAGGACTGCCGTCTTATTGATCAGATCCCATTACTTTGGTTCCATCTTGGCGACAGGCATACCCTGCGGCGACACGCATACAACAGAAACCCCAGTGATTGCATCTGAACAGGGACCGGGTCTCCTCTCTCTCTCCCACAAGATCCAATAACCCACCACTCACAGGGAGCGGGGAGGGGTTAGGGGCTCCACGGGGGCAGAAGTACCGACTTACCCCGACTCCTCGAGGATTATTCTCCTAATATTACACAGCCTGTGGAAGGGCCAACAGGGCCAAGGAGGCTTTTTAGGCTCCAGTGCCCCGGTCTCAGGCCTGGATACTAGGGGGAGTCGAAGTCGAGGTCCTGCCGTTACTTGGACCTCCATACCTCCTACACTGCTGTACAGCCCACTGCCGTTAGGGAACATTAGGACAACATTTAGTAAAAGTAGTTACATTTTTTTTTTTTATTATCTACTTTTTCTCCCCATTTTTCTATTTTTCTCCCGTCCCCAATTTCGCATTGTCCAATTCTACCCTCCCCTGTCTCGAACGCTGTTAGGCCATGCCTCCCACAAGCCGGCTGCAATGTGGACGAAGCCTTGCATCACGTGTCCCCTCCGGTACTCGAGGAGGCAGCCGTCACATCTTTTCACCTGCACAGCGCGATCTCTCAGCGGCGAGGGTCTGCGTGGGAGGGACACGCCGCCCTCGTCCCTTCCTGATTCTGCTGCGCAGGCGCACCAACCGACATGTAGGAGTCGCTGTCCACAACGTCCGATCCCCACCCACCAGCTTCCCACCCCCTAATACTGCCAATTGTATTAGTATGAACGACCAGCCAAGCTGGTAGCAACGCCGAGAGCTGGGCTCGAAGCCAGCATCTCCTGCGTTGGTGGCGAGCGCCTTGCCCACTGCGCCACCTAGCCGCCCCTCAAGTAGTTACATTTCTAATCCTCCTTTCCGATTCGGCAAAGAACAAATTGGGCACGGTTGATCATATACTGCACAAAACATCCAACGTGAATGTACATAACACACATGCTGTACCATCAAATGTGACTAACCAATCAGGTTCTACATCTGGGATGGTCGGTGAATAAGGTTGTCCTCTTATCAGTTAGATGGAAAAAAACTGAGACAATTATAACGAGGACAAGGAGGCGTTAAAAAGCGGGCAGGTTGGCCAACGAGGAGATGGTAGTCTCTTTCTCTCGGGGGGTTCTCCACGTACCTCCAGAACCACCCCTTCCCGTCTTCGCGGCGACCCCGGTGGAACTTCGCGGTGTTCAGCGCGGCGCTCTTCCTGCCGCGGACCCCGTGTTTGAAAAGCTAATTAAGAAATATGGCAGCCTTCTGCGAACTCAATTAAATAATGTTAATTTATTCTAATTTCAATTTAGAGGGCAGCCCTGCGCCTAAGACGAGCCATGGAGACAAAAGGGGGAATGAAAGGAGAGCCCTGCCCCCCCCCCCCCCCCCCCCGCCAGCGTGAGAGCTCTCACTGCCTCCCCAACGCCAGCTCATTCATTAACCCTTTCATTAACTCCAATAAATCACACAAGACCTTTATTTAAGGTGTGGGGGGGGGGGGCATTGACCATATTCACACGTCGGTGGAGAGGAATCCCAACCTGAGCAAAGTGGCTTAGGACAAGTGGGAGGAGCCGGTGTGGAGGACACATATTTATATGTGTGTGTGTGTGTGTATATATATATGTGTGTGTGTGTGTGTGTGTGTATATATGTGTCTGTGTGTGTGTGTATATATGTGTGTGTGTATATATATGTGTGTGTGTATATATATGTGTGTGTGTGTGTGTGTGTGTGTGTGTGTGTGTGTGTGTGTGTGTGTGTGTGTGTGTGTGTGTGTGTGTGTGTGTGTGTGTGTGTGTGTGTGTGTGTGTGTGTGTGTGTGTGTGTTTTAGGTGCCGTTTCTCAGTTAAACGCAGTCGCTAAAGGTTTAGGATCTCAGCTCAGCGGCGTAACTCTTTCCTCAAAGCCTTTATGCAAATATCACGATAATATATAAGTTCCTTGCTCAAACTGTCACAGACTTCCAACAACTTCCAACTTTTCTTTATATGAAAATAAGGGAAATAAAGTGCATGAAGCGGAAACTTGGTGGAAATCCAACAGATCGGATCATCTAAGTGTAGAGCGGTCTCACTGGGAAGGAACACGGATGGAGAGACTCGCTGGAAGAACGGGGGAGGAGGAGCGAGGCGTGGCTGGGGGTGCAGGGAGGGGTGTAATCAGTCCCGGGGAGGGAGACGCCGGGCCTGAACTGTGGGCCAGATGGAGCTCACGGCCTGCCCGACGGAAACTTCCTCTTGTTCATTTAAATTAATCCCGGAGACGTTTTTTATTTTTTGTATCCTTCAAACTCCTTCAGAAATGCTAAACCTGAAATGGTTCTGCATTGAGGGATCTACATCTTAACCGTCCTCGGAAGCAGATGGGAGACCGAGAAACGCAAGACGACAGCCACGAGAGCTTGACCGTAGGTGGAGACAGACGAAACATTTCTCAAATCTCCAAAGCAAAAGTGAATTACGGCGTCATGAATCACGCATGCATACCGTAATTGCGAAACAGAGACGATTTACAATACGAGCGGAAGGCCACTGTTCCTTGCGTCGCAGTGATTCCTTAATGCCGCGTTCTGCGCTCGCTGAAAATCGGCATTGGACAAGGTGAGTTCAATTGACAAATGTTCCAAGCGTGGAGCTCTTGTCAGGGCTTAATACAAATCTGAACCATATGTCTAATACATGAGTATAGATGGAAAAGAGCAGCCGCCATATGTCCTGTAGATGTCCTGATTTGCTACAGGCTGGCGTTGAAGTGGCCATGCTAATGCCACGACTAGGGACGGATGTGACTACAACTAAACCAAAGTTCAGTGTCTTTTCCCCCCCTCTTCCTACCGAATGCAGAATTGGAAGGAAAAAAAAACAGCGAAGAATGACTTCAACTAAGCCGAAGTCAAATTAACGGCGTGATCCATTTCCCCAACATATAATGTATATGTTAAAACAAGCCATCCCTAATCTCTCTGGGTTGCACGGGACATGATGATTTCATTCAACAAAACGGTATTGGATATTTTTTTCTGAACCCTTCAGGGAAAGTTGTGTAAATGCATACACGCGCGCAAATGGCATTTTTCAATATATCAATTTCTATTCACATTTGGAGATTAGGCCACGTATTTTTTTTTCTTATTCTCCCCTCTTTATCTTGCCCCTATACCCTATCAACCTGCACAAGTAGAGCGTAGAGATGGATACAGGGAGAAAACATGCATTCAACACAAGATTCAGAACCTCTCGTATGATAGCAAGGCAGAGGTTAACTAAGTTTCGGGGGAGGGTTACACCTGCGATACATATTCACTGAACCAAGCCTTGGGCATGCCGGAGCCTATACAGGAAACATAGACACAGAGAACCAGCAGCTACACACACACACACACACACACACACACACACACACACAGAGAGACACAACGACACATACATTCACACTCTTTCCACGTCCGTAGTGCCATCTGTTGGTTTCGTCTTGGCCCCTCATATAGTGGGAATGTCTCCCCTCTTAATCCCCACCGACTTCATACATTCAAAGGTCATCTCACAACCTATATAAGGATGAGGTGTGTGTGTGTCAAGGTGCTTGGTGTGAATAAAAAAAAAGGGAAACCTATTTCACACCAGCTGTATATGTCATCCAACCCTGTAGGCCCATGGTATTCAAACTGTGGGGCGGGCCCCCCTTGTGGGCTGTGAAGGAATTAAGGGGGGTGGGGGTGCAGGAGAGAAGGCCATAATGAATAGAACAGAGGAGACTGATTATTACCACTGCTATAGGTGTTTAGTATGTCTCTCTCTCCTATTCCCTGCTATAGTTGTTTAGTATGTCTCTCTCTCCTATTCCCTGCTATAGTTGTTTAGTATGTCTCTCTCTCCTATTCCCTGCTATAGTTGTTTAGTATGTCTCTCGCTCTCTCCTATTCCCTCCTGTAGTTGTTTAGTCTCTCTCTCACTCTCTTATTCCCCCCCTATAGTTTAGTCTCTCTCTCTCTTCTTCCTCATCTCTACCCTCTATCTTTCACCTCCTCCTCCCCGCCTTTCTTGTCTCCCTCTCCCACCCTACAACACCCCTAGCTCCAGAGGCAGGGGCAGCTCTTGGCGGAGTATGGCCCACCACAGGCCACTGGCTGTGGGTAATTAAAGTGGTTTAGGCCCCCTCACCCACCGTCACAGGCAACTGCAGTTGGGTGATAAAGCCACTGTGCCATAATTACATAGACGGCCAGCATTACCGCCCCGCTACACTAAAACAGCCAGCTAGCCAGCCGCACAGGGAGGAGAGCTCCGTGTGTGTGAGTGTGTGCGTTATGCTGCGAGTCGGGCTAACTGTACAGTGTGTGTGTGTGTGTGTGTGTGTGTGTGTGTGTGTGTGTGTGTGTGTGTGTGTGTGTGTGTGTGTGCATGACTGTGTAGGGGGGGTTTGACCCCCTTGTGATCACTCTGCTGTAGTTAAGCCCCCAGTGTTTAAGCTTCACATACGCTCATTGGGCCCCTACACAGTACACACATACACAGTACACACATAGACACACACACACACACCACCCCCAGCCAATCATTCCCAACCAGTGGGCTGGGGCCTGCTGTGAGTGTGTGTGACCATCAGCCATTTAATTACACCCACCTAATTTAAATAAATAAATAAACATACGAAAACACCCCAATAAACAAATACCTATATTCAAATGAGGAGCCGGGGAGGCTTGTGAGCATACAGAATAGGACTGAAGATGGAATTTCACAGGCGGAAAAGAGCTAATGTAAGGGCCACTGGACGTGCACGCACGCACGTATAACTCAACACGCACGTTGCCCTGAGTCTCATTATAAACACACTAACAAGTACGGCAAAGAATGCATCAGAAAGGAGCTAGTTGTATACTGTACATGGCATTCTAAGATTTTGCAGTTGGTATCTGAAAAAAGGTGTGTATACACTGTGCAATGTTACAATATACACTGTATATATTTATCATTGATTACTAAATGCCAATGTTACAATATACACTGTATATATTTATCATTGATTACTAAATGCCAATGTTACAATATACACTGTATATATTTATCATTGATTACTAAATGCCAATGTTACAATATACACTGTATATATTTATCATTGATTACTAAATGCCAATGTTACAATATACACTGTATATATTTATCATTGATTACTAAATGCCAATGTTACAATATACACTGTATATATTTATCATTGATTACTAAATGCCAATGTTACAATATACACTGTATATATTTATCATTGATTACTAAATGCCAATGTTTTGTTGTGGTATATACGTGTGTGTGGGGGGATGGGGGGGGGGGGGGGGGGGGGGGGGGGGTGACAATGGCTCAGGAGGGGTCATCTGGTAATCAGAAGGTTCCCGGTTCAATTGCTGCTGCCCCCGGCAGCGTGTCGAAGTGTCCTTGAGCAAGACACTTAAATGACACTTAACCGCTAACTGCTCCCGATGAGCAGGTTGGCACGTTGCACGGCTGCCTGCGCCGTCGGTGTGTGAATGTGTGAGTGAATGGGTGAATGTGAGGCACAAATTGTAAAGCGCTTTGAATAAAGGCGCTATATAAATGCAGTCCATGGTGCAGGTTTTCTATTTCTATTTGCCAGTGTTCGCTGCTGTTGGCCTGGCCCCCACCATCGCTGGCATTCCCTGCTTGGTGGTTTTGACGTCAACACTGGTACAGCTTTTCCCAAAAGCCCACACACCTCCCCATCCAGTAGCCTTACCTTGGGGGAGGAGGAGGCCAGCTCTCTCCCCACCACGGCTGCTACAGGGCTGGGCCCCGCTGGCTGGCCTGTCTCCCTATCTGGGCCGGAGCTAGGCTTGGGGGCCAGGGGGCTGGGGCCGGGGGCGGAGCTGGGGGGAAGGGGCGCTCTCCTCTTCTGGCTGCTGACGTCCAGGGAGGGCGCGCCAGCGGGGGTCGGCCCGGGACTGGAGGTCCTCGGCTCGTAGAAAGGGTTGGACCTGAGGGAGAGAGAGAGGGAGAAAGAGGGAGAGGGGGAAAGAGGGAGAAAAGAGATGTCATGAATGTTATTACAGTACAGAGTGGTTCTAGCTCAGTGACACTCAGAAAGAGGATGGAGAAGAACAGTTGAGTGCAATACACTGAACACACACACACACACTCACTCACTCAACAAACAGCAGGTTGGGCAATACAAGACACAGGTGCACTGAGGTCAGTACTTAGTGACCTCGTATCCTCACTGCCAGGTTAGACTACTGACAGACGAGCACACACACACACATTCTCTCACACATACACATACTCACTCTCTCTCTCTCTCTCTCTCTCTCTCTCTCACATACAGACTATCTCACATACACACCATAGTCGTCTCAATACATAGCTGTGCCTGTAGGGTTGGAACTGGCCACATCGCCGCAAGACATTCACTCAACATGCAAAGTCTCCACTGAACAAACGCAGAAAAAGAGAGAGAGCGAGAGAGAGAGAGAAAGAGAAAGAGAGAGAGTGGGAGAGAGCGAGAGCGAGGGAGAGAGAGAGCGAGGGAGAGGGGGAGAGAGAGAGAGAGAGAGAGAGAGAGAGAGAGAGAGAGAGAGAGAGAGAGAGAGAGAGCGAGAGAGAGAGCGAGAGCTTGGTTGACTAGGCATATCGTTGAAAGACAAGGTTAGGGCCACTCAGTGTCTATCTAACCCCTGGCATATAAAGAGAGAAAGGAGGAGAGGAAAGAAAAGCAGGCAGACCTATAGAAGGCTCTGCCATTGGGCTTCAACAGACCAGCGCTGGCAAAAAGACACGTGAAAGGGCCCCAGTCAAAACACGGGGCCCGCCGTCTTGACCCCTCTATTCTGGAGAGGACTAGCCATTGATGTAGGGGCTGAAACTAAAGAAACACGCTAGTCAATAACCTGTCCGTACTTTAAGACACACGGGGGACAAGACTCAGGAATTCCACTGTACGTCTTGAGCGGCGAGACCGGTTCAAAAGACCGCCGTGCCAGTAGCACCGAGATGAGAGTGAATATATTAGGCTTGATAGATGTAGGTTTTTGTGATTCTGTTCAGACTTCAATCTCACTGTAATACAAAAGAAGTTACCGCCTCATTCCTCTCTTTGCCAAAATGGCAGCATTGATAAATTGTTGTTGGCTGCGGAGTAGTGATGCAGTATTTGGAAGGATGGCAGGAAAGGAGGGGGGGGACAAGGTAGAAGAATGCAGTGAAACAACAGGGTCCTTGTTTCTGTTGAAAGAGGTGCCTGGTCGCTCTGCCAGAGGCGGGGGGGGGGGGGGGGGGGGGGGCTACACGTGCCCTTCTATCTACAGGGAGAGTATGAGACGTCGTGACTTGTTAACACAGGCCAAGAGAAGACAGTCTCGATACTCACAGGCCTCCGTAGCCACTGTATACTCTGTGCACACTACTACTTTTCTACTTTGTCCCAATCACTTTTACCAAGTGTGTTTATTATCTCAGTCCTTCTAGCCACGGATATAACTGATCTGTGCGCCGCCAAGACAACACGTCAAGCGGAAGAGCAGTCGACGATGCGGCTTGGCTCACCTGGCTGGCCTACACACACGCCCGTGCAGACACGCCGGGCGGTGTGAGATGAAAGACATTTTGATTAGGGGCTGCACAATTTGGTGAAAGAGTGCAATTATTGTGGACAATATTGCGATTGTGATTATGATATAAATAAATAAATGTCATTATTTACTTGGTTATCAAGGGAAATGCAGAGATTACTAATGTTTATTTCTCAACTAAAACATAAACTTAACTGCATGCGATTTTTATATTTTTATAAATAATAGGGCTGTCAATATTAACACATTGGGCGCCGGGGGGTTGTGCCCATCATTGTACCCAGTCTGCCACCGTTGAAAGCCTATGGAGATGTTTACCTTCTTTGCAGGGCTATAACTTTTTAAATTGTATTGCTATATTGACATTACTACGGCCCATTCAACATCGATTATCTATCGTTCAGGATGTGGGAACGTTATATTTTTTCATTCATACATTGTTGTGTTAATACCGTCTAGAATATAAGTATGTTTTTAAGGTTTTCAGCTGTAATTCCAAAAACGAGAGTTATAGGCATACACATATGATAGATTATCGATTGGCGTTTCTTTCCTATACATGCTATAAAAAAATTCAAATGTATATGATCGGTATACATTATTACATTATGAAGGCAGGGGGGGGGGGGGTCGTTTATAATTCCTTGATCGTCAGTAACGGCTTTATTTAGTATGGGTTGATATGTTGAGCAGATGGTTTGCAGTTAAATGAATAAACAATCGGGCTGAAAATAACGTTAGTGTCCTCTTACCGTTCACCGATGAGACTAGAGGAAAAAGATCCCAATTATTATTTTTTTTTATCCACTTTTTTCTCCCATTTTCTATTTTTCTTCCATCCCAATTTTCGTATCATCCAATTCAACCCTCCCCTGTCTCGAACGCTGTTTCATGCCTCCCACAAGCCGGCTGCAATGTGGACTAAGTCATACATAGCACGAGTCCCCTCCGATACTCGAGGTAACAGCAGTCGCATCTTTCCACCTGCGAGGCTCGATCTTTCAGCGTCAGGGGTCTGGGCTTTGGAAGGGTCCCGCCCCCGTCGCTTCCTGATTCTACTGTGCAGGCGCACCAACCGACCTGTAGGAGTCGCTGTCCACAATGCCCGATCCCCACCCATCAGTTTCCCTCCCCCTAATACTGCCAATGTGTATTAGTGTGGACGACCAGCTAAACTGAAAGCAATGTGGAGCGCTGGGCTCGAACAGGGAGGCGAACCTGTTCGAGCCCAGTCTCCAGTATTCGTGGTGAGCACCTTGCCCACTGCACCACGTAGCCGCCCAGATCCCAATTATTTGACGCCGATCTCCTAGATCCATTTCCGGTTTGTATGGCGCAATAAACGCCGAAATCATATCGATTATTGAGTTTAGAAAGCGATCCAAATGCACTATAGTGTTTGTCTGGATCCATGTAACAAGATATTACTGCCGGAGGGATTTCCTCGATGCACCAGCGCCACTTACGGTTTTTGCGAGAGTGTAACTTGCCCGACCATCCACCAGGGGGCGGTATTGAGGCGTTGCAATCTCATACAGGGTGCCGCTGCAGTCCGGAGGGAGACTGGATGAATTATGAATGCCATGGCGAAAAAAATTAAATATTGATCCCAAAAAACTATTTACGCCGTTGTTGGCGCTCAACGCATGGCGGCAAAAACGGCGTAAGTCGTTTTTGGCGACCAATGTGTTAACACGTAAAACATTTTCGATTACATTTTTAAATCATAACAATTAAATCACATTACTCTTTTTTACCCCATCAGCCTCCCTTAGTTACTTTGACTACCAGTTACTCCCGGGTGACATCCCCCGAGTTTCAGAGTGGACCTTTGGATTAAACCAAGTTGTGTGCAGTGATGAACAGTCTTTCCCAGCGGAGCACAAGTTACTTAACGTTACACAGGTAAAGCTAAAGCTATGTTTGGCTTGCTAATGTTGAGATAGTTGCGAGAAGTTGCATGCATTCAGCATACACAAACACACTTCCTGTCCTTAAACCACAGCAACCCCTCCCACCAACTCACTCATCCAGCTCCTCGTCCTCGTTGCGGGCGGTATCGGCGTACAGGTACTTGCTCATGTCCACCGGCCGCACCCCCTTCCTCTGCCTGGGTTTGGGAGGTTCTGCCTCGGGCTGGGCCTCGCCATCCTGGGCCTCGCCATCCTGGGCCGGCTCGTCGAAGGGGTTCCCCGGGGGGGTGTGCGCCCCGGGTTCCTCTGGCTCGTCGTCAAAGGGGTTGGATGGATCGTGGTCGTAGAATGACTCGTCGTCCACCTGCTGCCGTGGGGGGGGCAGGCTGAGGGGGTCACCTTGGCAGAGAGCAGGGTGTGCAGAGATTAGGACTGTCTAGTAATGATCAGCGAATAATCCAGCCATTCATTCAACCCACATGCATTGTTTCAATGCAGTGGTGTGGTGGAACCAATTATGTCGTAGACGGATCTTCATGATCAATACAGGTTTAACAGTGAAAACAAGCTATTTTTAGGACGGACAAAGGGATTCCTCCACAGTGGGTAATGTGGTAGTTATGTTTTCTGAAAGTCATCATGACTAAATGTCCTCGTCTGAGAAGAACTCATTTTCAAAATGAACGTTGAATCATTATTTCTATAAGCCATTTCTTACAGTGATGTAGGGCTGAGCCCAAACGTTCGAACATTCGGACCTTCGTTCGTTACGTTGGCGTTCTAATCTTAATTAATGTTTTTATTTTTTTACATTTCTTTTACACAAAAAATATATATCAGAATGTGATATATATATATATATCAGAATATCACAGTACTATGTTGTATTTACAATAATTCAAGAGTCACGCACGAACACGGGTCACAATAACAGTCTAGTGAGATGAGGAGGGGTCCCCGACTCCCCGTCATATCAGGAAATTAATCAAACATGCAAAAAAGAGTTTAGTGACTTACACTCACACAGGGGCGTCCATTTGGTATGGCAAGGTATGGCACTCGCCATACCTTGGCAAATAAAAATGTTTTTTTTTTTTTTTTTTTTCAATTTTTTATGTTGATTTAGAATTCGAATGTCAACATTATGAACGAAGCTTCAAACTATTCGGTACAGCCCTAGCATGTTTTGATAATGTCAATTATCTCACTTTTACTAGGTGACTTTTGCTGTGACTAACTGAAATATGCCCAAAAAAAAGGAAAATGGACATAGGGAAGTTTTTTTATCAAAGGGCAGCAGAGACAAGTGATACAGGGACACAGGTAAGGTCTGGCTTAGTGATTATAATAGTGCAGTTCAGCATTCAGTAACACATACTTTTTGTGAATGTGTTTTTGATACTTGTGGGAGGCAAGAAACAGCGTTCGTGACAGGGGAGGGTTGAATTGGATGATACGAAATTGGGATGGGAGAAAATATAGAAAAATGGGAGAAAAAGTGGATAAAAAAAAAAGAAACAACTCACCAAAAGTGACTATTGCACAACTGATTTGACAAAAAAATCCACCTAGGGGGGAAACCCCCCCTTCACCGCCCCCCCCTCCTCGCCATACCTTGCCTTTTAGTTAAAGGACGCCACTGCACTCACACTGGAAAAGGCTATTTATAAGACATGGGACCTTTAACGCTACACGGGTAAATTATGTTATGCACGTTAATTAAGCTATGCAAAGTGCAGCCCTTGGCTTTAGCTTGCTAACGTTAAGATAGAAGCAGCCGTCGGCCAACAAAGATGTTGTTTCAACAAATGTATTCACAAAATGGATTATCATCCAAACGTTATTGAAGCCTCCCGTGACCAGTACGTAGTCAGTACTGTTAATAACCGCAGCAATGTGCGCATATGCGCTACGTTATATGCGTAAATGTGCGCTAATATTCGACAGTACTGAACCAGAAAACGTATTTAGGAGCACATTTTTTTCATGATTAAAAACGATGGTTCGAATCCCAAAAACAGGCTTGGGGACAGCCTTACACTGATGTAGGCCCATCTTTGGAGTGGTAAGAACTAAGAAAAAGAAGCATTGGAATAGTGATTTTGGTATCGATTTGATATTCATTACCATGGAAGCGATTGAAGCTTAGAAGCACTGGAGTCAATCCTATTAGAGATATACACACGTGATCACTTTCAGAATGTCTACTTGTTTTTATATAGTTCAGTAATATATATACACACACACACACACACACACAATAGATCACTTTCAGAATGTCTACTTGTTTTAACATATACACACAGAACACTCTCTCCCACACACACACACTCTCTCTCCCACACACACACACACACACACACACACACACACACACACACACACACACACACACACACACACACACACACACACACACACACACACACACACACACACACACACACACACACACACACACACACACACACACACACACACACACACACACACACACACACACACACACACACACACACACACTAGTATTGATTAAAGGGAACAAAACAAGTAAACATGCCACGAAGAAGTGTGTGTGCCTGTCACTCAAATCCAAACCATCCATACTAAACACAACTGGCTGCTCAGGTGGTCAGACGAATGGGCAAATATTAGCTTAGCGGTCTGTGAAAACACAACATACACACCTGTTCTATAGACCTCCAAACTCATCCATTGCACCAGAAGTTGTTCTACCTGTCGTTTCACTGACAGTCCACTTGTAAACACTCTGAACAAAAAGCCTAATCTGGCGTGTTTAATGCGGGCAGAGACACACTCTATGAGATCAAAGACTAGAATCAAGAACTGCAGTGTTTCTCTGCTACTAAGAAGATCTGACATCAGTCTCCTTAAAACTTTTGATCCTTTTTGTTTTTTCCATCCCAGTCTGCTGCAGTATGACGATGACCGACACCGAGGACGTCCCGTCGATTAAAGGAGGTCATTTAAGATCTTCAGCTAGTGATGCACGATATATCGGCCGCCGATATAATATCGGCCGATATGGCCGTTTTCTTTACACATCGGTATCGGTCCGATATCAATATAGGGCTGATATAAAAAATATATATATATATATCTTTTTTTTATTCTTTTTACATGTTTTGGCCTTAAATAGTTTCAAAATATCAGTCATTTCTGAAAATAACTTGCAAAAGTAAAAAGAAAAAGCGTTTTGGAAAATAACTTTATTTATTATATCATAAAAAAGTGTTTTCTATACAGAGATATCGACATCGGTAAATATCGGTTATCGGTATCGGCCACAATTTTCACATCGGTGCATCACTATCTTCAACCACCCACTTGTATTGATTCATCAAGCGATGAAACGCTCACATTGACACACGTCTAACAAGCTATATCATGATTATTCTCAGAAAGGACGAATATGAATCATTATTAATTCAATCAATCCCCTCTACCCTGTGGTCAATAAAAGTGTTTTTATAAATACACAAGGCCGGCCATACCTTCATGGTCCGAGTCACCGAATGGGTTGAGGTGGTTGGGGTCGTGAGGGTCGTGAGGATCGACGTCGTCGTCATGCTCTTCGAAGGGATTGGTGCTCATGTCGAGAGGCGTGTCCCGATCCCCGTCCTCCAGGAAGTTCAGCTTGCTGATCAGTTCTGTGTCGCCACGGTTTCCGAAATGAGACAAATTAACACAAACAGCGACGGCGGAGAAAGTCAGTCAAACGGAGCCGTGAAGACAACAGCTGGGGAACATCCAAATATATTGAAACACATAACGAAGAGACAAAAACAAATAGAAACGTCAAAAAAAACAAAAACAACTGAATATACCACAAAACCTGCACTTTGGAGTGAACCACACGCATGTAGACCCGTCTCCAAATCGGTGTCCCTGCTTCTAGAAAAGGGAAACTGCCCAAACCTCCACGTGTTCCCATGCCACCTCAGAGACCATCATTTGATGTCCGACAGCGGCATTCTGGGAAGAGTTATGTGGCCCGGGCGGGGGGGGGGGGGTTACCGTTGGAGACGGAGAGAGCCGTGTGGGGTTGCTATGGAGATCCTAGCCGAGACCAGTCTACTTCGTCTTCTTCGCTGTAGTTTGACCGCACGTTGCCAGGGTGTGTGTATGGCTGAGAACAGGGTGGATGTATGTGTTGGAAAATGGCCAGAAGTCTGTGTCAGGTCAGGGAGCTGTGTGTGTATGTGCGTGTTGGTTGTACGTGTGTGTGTGTGTGTGTGTGTGTGTGTGTGTGTGTGTGTGTGTGTGTGTGTGTGTGTGTGTGTGTGTGTAGTGAGGTTACATGAAGTGGTCGTAGGTGATAAGAGGTGTGGCATTTCCCCCCCGCCTCTCACACGGACACATTCATGATCCTTATTAGGCCATCTTGAGTGCCACAGAATGGGTGCTTGTGCCTGTGTGTGTGTGTGTGTGCAGCCAGCCCAGTAGGAGTAGGTTGCTATGAGTTGCTATAGTATAGGCTACTTCGAAAAATTTCTTTATTTATATGTTTTTTAATTTTCTAATTCCTGGACACCAGAACTCGCCAGTGAGCCTATTGGAGGTGGTGTGGGGCTAATTCAACTGAATATCTGTGACGGGAGGTGCCCACTTGAAAGCCACACACACACAACATTCTTCTTCTAAGGTCTTAAATTAGTGAGAGACTCACTCTAGGATATTGGCACCAGGGATAATTACATAACATCCTCTGCATTGGCAACTCTTTGCCCCCCCCCCCCCCTATTTCTAAGATTTGGTCTGGTCTGGTTCACTACCAATTGCAGACACGGAAGATGAGGAGCTTTGGGGGGGGGGGGGGGGGGGGGGGATGAATAAAACACAAGGAACCAAACGAAGGAAAAACCAACCAATGGAAACAACAACCTGGTACCACCACACAGTACTGACATCAACTGAAGGACCAGACCACATGACCACAACAACACCACAGAGAGAGAGAGAGAGAGAGAGAGAGAGAGAGAGAGAGAGAGAGAGGGATAGAGAGAAAGGGATAGAGAGAAAGAGAGACAGAGAAAAAGCGAGAGAGAGAGAGAGAGAAAAAGAGGTGGGGAGAGGGAAAGACAGAAAGTGAGTGAGAGAGAGAAAGAAGGAGGGACAGAGAGAGAGCACAAGAGAGATTAGTTGAGAGAGAGAAGGAGAGACAGAGTGAGAGAGAGAGAGAGAGTATAGTATTGAAAAATAGGAGAAAAGGTGAAAAGAGTGACAGAGCACGGGGGTTAATGGAGAAAACAACAGATGAGGGTGTGGAGGGGTAGGTGGGACAATAGATGAGGTGAGAGAACAGGGAAAGGTGAAAAGAAGAAGACCTTGGGAGGAAGAGGCGGGCTTAGCAGGCGCTTTGCCAGCTCTCTTAAGGACGATAGCGTCGTAAGCGTCGTCGTCGTCCCCATGTAAGCAGCTGAGAGCATTCAACTGGTTTACAATCTCTGTAAACGACAGGGCCACACGGGAAGGGAGGGAGGAAGAGGGGTCAGCAAAATAACACTCCACTAAGAGTACACACACACACACACACACACACACACACACACACACACACACACACACACAAACACATAATATATGTAGCCTAGAGGCTGAAGAAGAGTACTACATATATTTCACAGTGCACGCTCCGGTTAGCTTAGCTTCAGCATTAGCGTTGTTATTGTTAGCTAGCTACCTAGGTCCTGCAGGGAGGGGGGTGCGGTATGACAGCCAGGGCGTGGAGAGTGCAGCGGCTAGGCTATGTCTTTGTTGCACAGCCGCCCCTGAATGATGCATATGACAAGTGAAGCATTGCTGTAGGCGCTTGATGTATATACATATAGATGAGACGCGGAGAGAAGAGGAGAAGAAAGGGGGGAGGGAAGTAGGGCTTATGTGAAGAAGAGCCGGCGCTTGGAGACGTTGGATTAAGCAGCGCAGCAGCAGCAGCAAGGCCCATACGTTAGACCACAGTGTGACTCCACAGCGTGGATAGAAGCCACAGTCAACCGTCCAAGGAAGGAACCAAGGATGTAGGGGACATGGTGAAGAACCGAACTTGTGAATTCACACACTCTCATGAATGTCCGCACACGCACACACACACACACCTTAGAAAATGTAAAAGCAATGATGTGGTTGAGGAAGCGGATGCCCATATGTCAAGCCTGGGTCTGGGCCATTAAGGCTTGGACATTTATAGTTCTATGCTAGGTCAGTTGCGGTACAATACCAAGTACTTTAATACCCGTGGAACTCGTGAGGAGAAATATCAGTAGCGCACAAGGTATTATTGTTTGGACTCTTGCTTCCTAAAAAGAGAGAAAATGAGGATGACTAATATTTTAGCCAGGTTGCGTTAGTTTTCACCTGTGATCTTGGCAGCCTTCTCTTCCTGGTTGACCCTGTTCTCCTCGTCCTCCTCGTTCTCCTCCTCGAAGTCGTCCAGGTTGCCGATGTCGGCCTGCTTCATGCTCATCAGGCTGGCCAGGCTCTGCATGTCCTCATCCCTGGATGGAGGAACAGACGCATTCATGGCATCATGAGTGTCCTGCAGAAAACCTGATGCTCAACGTGAGGCGAGTAGATGAATGTGCCTTTTTTGACATTTTATAATGATCTTGTGAACATTTCCAATGTTCTAATAGTCTTTTGTAGATTAATCATAATCAATAAGCAATATTTAATAGATTTTAATGACTGAAATCTTTTATACTAATCTATCTTTCAACTCTCATTTTATGCCCATCTATAATTATGTAAATGTCTATTTTGTGTCTACATCACTGCTGTGAAGCACTTTGGGCTGCGATCCTTATATGAAAGGTGCTATACAAATACTCAGACACTAAATAATAGACCTACATGGTTTCTCTTTCTCATAAAGAGACAGAAATAACAGGAGGAATTCAGAAATGCACTGGATAAGACTGTAGAGTGTGGTGCCAAATCCATTCCGCTTGCAAACATTTTCCGGAACTACTTCCAGGTTGAAACTAATGTGATAAACTTAACTAACACTGTAAAAAGTAAATATTTGCGTTTCCAAACAGTAATGTCAATCTGTAATCATATGTACAGTCAGTTTCCTCTGTGGAAATACAGATGGACTGCCTTGATAAATAAGCTCACTGTTTAAATCAGCTAACTTCGGCTATCTCGGCTAGCTAGCCATGTACGATGCTAAGCTAACGTCATATCAAGCTGACAAACTAACCATATGTGGTGGAAATGGTTGTATGTACATGACATGAAGCAATTGTACATACGGCAGATTGACAGTCACCACTTTGAAATGCAAATATGACCATTTAATGATCATATTTCATTCATTTATAATGCTTGTTTATAACACAGAAGTAGGTCGGAACAACTTTTGCTAACCGGATGGATTTGGCACCACAATAGAAAAACAGAGAGAATGAATGAATGAATGAATGAATGAATGAATGAATGAATGAATGAATGAATGAATGAATGAATGAATGAATGAATGATAAGGACACAATGTAACATTAACATGTCATGCGTCTGTGATGTGAGATGAGGAGACAATGAGAACCACATATTAGTAGTAACATACGTTACTTACAGTACCCATACATACACTCCTGGTGGTGATGAATATGTGTAATATACAGTATTTGTAAACTGTTAAACACATGTGTGTATGTGTGTTGCTAGTGATATGTACTTGTTACTCTTCCATCATCTCCCTGCCCCTCCCACTAACCTTCTACTCCTCCCTCCCTCCCTCCCTCCCTCCCTCCCTCCCTCCCTCCATCATAATTGCTGTATTCTCCTCTCTGGTTTTTCTGTTTGGTGTTCCCAGACACTGAGGCTCATTTAAGCCAATGTGATGGAGTTTGTTTGTGTGTGGCTGACATCATTCCCTGAAGGGTTAACAAGGGTTACGCCCCATCGACCGGCCATCCACCGCACAACAAAGACCGCCTGCCATACTGTTCTCTATTCTCACTCTGTGTATGTGTACGTTTGTGTGTGTGTGTGTGTGTGTGATGTGTGTGTGTGTGTGTGTGTGTGTGTGTGTGTGTGTGTGTGTGTGTGTGTGTGTGTGTAAATGAAAGCTGGCGATATGAAAAGGACAATATGTGAGAATGAGCATAAGAAAAACGTGTGTGTGAAATATGGATTGAACTTCTCTCAGTATTAACCAAGACACAAGAGTGCCTTGAATCGTTTCCATCAACACAAAGTCCCAAGTCATCAGTATGGTATAATTGAGGTATGTTGTTGTGCAAGGCACAAATTATAGTAGTAGTGAGTTAGTGTTCAGTAGTGAGTTAGTGTTAACCTCTTCCACCCGACGGGACACTTCCCAAAGGCTTCTAGCTCCCTTCAAGCAAATTACATGATAATATTCTCTTATTACTCTGGATTTTATACCACAAAACTGAACGTTATTGGCATATATTGGAGCGCAGTTAGTTTGTCTCCCCTATTTTGAGCATTTAGCAACCATCCGATTTGAAATCAGTTTAAAAATGGCGGAGCTATTGCAAAAATTAAAAACCTACTGTACATAGAGTAGATTTCATTCTCTGTTCTTCATGCACGCCTGGTGATACTAAATCCAAATTGAACTCTGCCATTGGAAAGAGTAGATTTGGCCCAATCCATAGTGTGCAAGTTAGCTATAATAAGGTCATTTATAGGCCTCATATTCTATATTCTATAATAATATTTCAAATTGCATGGGTCTGGATGGCAGAATTCAGTACTGTATCTACAAAACCTTCTGTTTAATCATCTTCCCATTTCCTTAGATTTTTTGTACGTGTGATCTCAAGAAGGTACTGAACGAGCTCAGTGGCAGTTACTTATGTCTGGTCATTTTTAGCATGGTGTTATTCACTGTCAAAGATGCAAAGAAAAATCATAATTCATATTCTTTGTTTCATCACAATTTAAACAAGCCTAGACACAATATTTCTGACACTGCAAATACATTCACTGAGGTCCATAGATGTCCCTAGATACCAAAAACATGCAAATGGACCTTGTAGAAGTAGAGCAATATTCCATTTAGTTATGTATTTTAGGCGAATTTTCAGAAAATAGGGCTCCGGGCTGTTTGTATGCTTTCTACAACGCAGTTGGGCGATTTGCGATTCTGATTGGCCAGGTAATTTCTGGTCATGTGACATGTACGCCCAATCCTGGGACCGCAAGTGTCTACACTGGTTAAGCTTAGGCGCTCTTTCGGAGTTGGTTAAGGTTAGAGTTTGTCTTAGAGCATGGCGATAGAACGCCAGGTGCTTTGCAGGCTGTTCGATGCGGAAATGGGCAAAGACACAGCTCGTCACGCTATTGGGCGCACATGTCACATGACCAGAAACGTCAGTGGCCAATCAGAATCGCAAATCGCCCAACTGCGTTGTAGAAAGCATACACGCCTCCGGGCTTAACCTCTTATATTGTGTCTATTACTAGGCTTGCTTAACACATTGGGTGCCACGCCCCTTCCGGGAAGTGCATAGGCTCATGCCACCCATTAACCCCATGTAATCGGTCACCTTGTTTGTAGAGCTAAACCTATATTTTATATTATAGCTATGGATCCAATATCATTGTCAATTGACAGTATGAACCTTCCGTTCAATATGCCATAAAGAAATATTTTTTCCATCGATACGTTCCCGTTTCATACCGTGGTGAATATGAGTGTTATATCGGAATGATCTGGGATCATTCCTGTGAGGCTATTTATAAGGCGCAATGCTAATAACGTTAAATCCATTGGCGTTTCGTCCCTACACACGCTACAGTTAAAAATCCAAATGCATATGATTGGTATTATGCCCATCATGAATGCGTGGAAGGGGGGGGGGGGGGGGGTCGTTTGTGATTAATTGATTGCCAATAACGGCATTCGTTATTACCACAACATACACTGAACTGGGGTATGGCTATGAAATCCTTGCATGATCAAGCTGAATTTGACGTCAAATTGCTCTTACCTTTGGCCGGTTGGATTCCAAAAAGAATTTTCCAATTATTTGATCGCCATCTGGTAGATCATAAGTCCATTTGGCACATGCCATAACGCTATACAGCATAATGAATCCGGCGTCCCAAAAAGTATTCCATGCAATCTGGTGAAGCCCTCGCTTCAGGCTAACAGAAAAGTCAGCCCGGAGCGTTGTCAGTGTGACACCAGGTCTGCAACAGGGGTTACTGCATTCTCGAGACAGCGACACTACCAGGATCTGGCCGGTACTGCACCTTCGGAGTCCCAATATGCCTTTTCCAGCCAAAATACAGCTCTGTGACATGAAATAGGATATTAATATCGGGGAAAAAAGGAAAAAACTACACAGAAACGTAGATCTACGTTTCCGGCACTCAACCGCTGGGCCACAGAAACGAGATTCTACGTTTTTGGCAACCAAAGGGTTAAATTGTAATGAAACAAAGGATAATATGAATTATGATTTTTCTTTGCATCTTTGACAGTGAATAACACCATGCTAAAAATGACCAGACATGAAAAACTGCCACTGAGCTCGTTCAATACCTTCTTGAGATCACATGTACAAAACATCTAAGGAAATGAATAAAGGGAGGTGTCCCCCCCATACATTCACACAAAACTTGTGAATGAAATGTGTTACATTCCATTCGTAGAGGCAATTAGGCACCGTCTTTAGTCTGTGCTTACGCGAGGGAACATTTATGTGCATGCGCGGGAGCATGCGCATGCGCCCGGGAGCGCGTGTGCACGTGGCGTCATTAGCGTGCGTGCAACCAGTCAGCCAATCAGCAACGCAACACTGGGTGTAAATCAAAGGAAATGCGTTTGTTTTGGCAAATTCTTCTGCTCTGTGTGACAATAAATTAATTAATGATGATATGTAATTTAAAACCAAAACTAAGGCCTCAGTATGAGTTTAAGACGTGAACATGGTCATGTTTGTTGAATAAAATAAAAAAATAAAAAAAAAGTATCCCAATAAAAGAAAAATTTGCCGATCCCGATCTTCTGAAAATCACGTGATCGGGATCGGAGCCGATCACGTGATTTTCAGAAGATCAGGATCGGCACATTTTTCTTTCGGATCGGGACATCCCTAATTATAACTGCTGTTGTGACATGGTTATGTCTATTCTTGAATACGGTTGAAAAAAAAATATATATATAATTATGTCAGACAGTCTGGATAGCTTGATTTATGACGTGATGTCATTTGCGGTCCGGCCCCGGACCGCACGGGCGGAAGAGGTTAAGTAGTGAGTTAGTGTTCAGTAGTGGGTTAGTGTTCAGTAGTGAGTTAGTGTTCAGTAGTGAGTTAGTGTTCAGTAGTGGGTTAGGGTTCAGTAGTGAGTTAGTGTTCAGTAGTGAGTTAGTGTTCAGTAGTGAGTTAGTGTTCAGTAGTGGGTTAGGGTTCAGTAGTGAGTTAGTGTTCAGTAGTGGGTTAGTGTTCAGTAGTGAGTTAGTGTTCAGTAGTGGGTTAGGGTTCAGTAGTGAGTTAGTGTTCAGTAGTGGGTTAGGGTTCAGTAGTGAGTTAGTGCTCAGTAGTGAGTTAGTGCTCAGTAGTGGGTTAGTGTTCAGTAGTGGGTTAGTGTTCAGTAGTGAGTTAGTGTTCAGTAGTGGGTTAGGGTTCAGTAGTGAGTTAGTGTTCAGTAGTGGGTTAGTGTTCAGTAGTGAGTTAGTGTTCAGTAGTGGGTTAGTGTTCAGTAGTGAGTTAGTGCTCAGTAGTGAGTTAGTGCTCAGTAGTGGGTTAGTGTTCAGTAGTGAGTTAGTGTTCAGTAGTGGGTTAGGGTTCAGTAGTGAGTTAGTGTTCAGTAGTGGGTTAGGGTTCAGTAGTGAGTTAGTGTTCAGTAGTGGGTTAGTGTTCAGTAGTGAGTTAGTGTTCAGTAGTGAGTTAGTGATCAGTAGTGGGTTAGTGTTCAGTAGTGAGTTAGTGCTCAGTAGTGAGTTAGTGTTCAGTAGTGGGTTAGTGTTCAGTAGTGAGTTAGTGTTCAGTAGTGAGTTAGTGTTCAGTAGTGGGTTAGTGTTCAGTAGTGAGTTAGTGTTCAGTAGTGGGTTAGTGTTCAGTAGTGAGTTAGTGTTCAGTAGTGGGTTAGTGTTCAGTAGTGAGTTAGTGTTCAGTAGTGGGTTAGTGCTCAGTAGTGAGTTAGTGTTCAGTAGTGGGTTAGTGTTCAGTAGTGAGTTAGTGTTCAGTAGTGAGTTAGTGTTCAGTAGTGAGTTAGTGTTCAGTAGTGAGTTAGTGTTCAGTAGTGGGTTAGTGTTCAGTAGTGAGTTAGTGATCAGTAGTGGGTTAGTGTTCAGTAGTGAGTTAGTGTTCAGTAGTGGGTTAGGGTTCAGTAGTGAGTTAGTGTTCAGTAGTGAGTTAGTGTTCAGTAGTGAGTTAGTGTTCAGTAGTGGGTTAGTGTTCAGTAGTGAGTTAGTGTTCAGTAGTGGGTTAGTGTTCAGTAGTGGGTTAGTGTTCAGTAGTGGGTTAGTGTTCAGTAGTGAGTTAGTGTTCAGTAGTGAGTTAGTGTTCAGTAGTGAGTTAGTGTTCAGTAGTGGGTTAGTGCTCAGTAGTGAGTTAGTGCTCAGTAGTGAGTTAGTGTTCAGTAGTGAGTTAGTGTTCAGTAGTGGGTTAGTGTTCAGTAGTGAGTTAGTGCTCAGTAGTGAGTTAGTGTTCAGTAGTGAGTTAGTGTTCAGTAGTGAGTTAGTGTTAACCTCTTCCACCCGACGGGACACTTCCCAAAGGCTTCTAGCTCCCTTCAAGCAAATGACATGATAATATTCTCTTATTACTCTGGATTTTATACCACAAAACTGAACGTTATTGGCATATATTGGAGCGCAGTTAGTTTGTCTCCCCTATTTTGAGCATTTAGCAACCATCCGATTTGAAATCAGTTTAAAAATGGCGGAGCTATTGCAAAAATTAAAAACCTACTGTACATAGAGTAGATTTAATTCTCTGTTCTTCATGCACGCCTGGTGATACTAAATCCAAATTGAACTCTGCCATTGGAAAGAGTAGATTTGGCCCAATCCATAGTGTGCAAGTTAGCTATAATAAGGTCATTTATAGGCCTCATATTCTATATTCTATAATAATATTTCAAATTGCATGGGTCTGGATGGCAGAATTCAGTACTGTATCTACAAAACCTTCTGTTTAATCATCTTCCCATTTCCTTAGATTTTTTGTACGTGTGATCTCAAGAAGGTACTGAACGAGCTCAGTGGCAGTTACTTATGTCTGGTCATTTTTAGCATGGTGTTATTCACTGTCAAAGATGCAAAGAAAAATCATAATTCATATTCTTTGTTTCATCACAATTTAAACAAGCCTAGACACAATATTTCTGACACTGCAAATACATTCACTGAGGTCCATAGATGTCCCTAGATACCAAAAACATGCAAATGGACCTTGTAGAAGTAGAGCAATATTCCATTTAGTTATGTATTTTAGGCGAATTTTCAGAAAATAGGGCTCCGGGCTGTTTGTATGCTTTCTACAACGCAGTTGGGCGATTTGCGATTCTGATTGGCCAGGTAATTTCTGGTCATGTGACATGTACGCCCAATCCTGGGACCGCAAGTGTCTACACTGGTTAAGCTTAGGCGCTCTTTCGGAGTTGGTTAAGGTTAGAGTTTGTCTTAGAGCATGGCGATAGAACGCCAGGTGCTTTGCAGGCTGTTCGATGCGGAAATGGGCAAAGACACAGCTCGTCACGCTATTGGGCGCACATGTCACATGACCAGAAACGTCAGTGGCCAATCAGAATCGCAAATCGCCCAACTGCGTTGTAGAAAGCATACACGCCTCCGGGCTTAACCTCTTATATTGTGTCTATTACTAGGCTTGCTTAACACATTGGGTGCCACGCCCCTTCCGGGAAGTGCATAGGCTCATGCCACCCATTAACCCCATGTAATCGGTCACCTTGTTTGTAGAGCTAAACCTATATTTTATATTATAGCTATGGATCCAATATCATTGTCAATTGACAGTATGAACCTTCCGTTCAATATGCCATAAAGAAATATTTTTTCCATCGATACGTTCCCGTTTCATACCGTGGTGAATATGAGTGTTATATCGGAATGATCTGGGATCATTCCTGTGAGGCTATTTATAAGGCGCAATGCTAATAACGTTAAATCCATTGGCGTTTCGTCCCTACACACGCTACAGTTAAAAATCCAAATGCATATGATTGGTATTATGCCCATCATGAATGCGTGGAAGGGGGGGGGGGGGGGGGTCGTTTGTGATTAATTGATTGCCAATAACGGCATTCGTTATTACCACAACATACACTGAACTGGGGTATGGCTATGAAATCCTTGCATGATCAAGCTGAATTTGACGTCAAATTGCTCTTACCTTTGGCCGGTTGGATTCCAAAAAGAATTTTCCAATTATTTGATCGCCATCTGGTAGATCATAAGTCCATTTGGCACATGCCATAACGCTATACAGCATAATGAATCCGGCGTCCCAAAAAGTATTCCATGCAATCTGGTGAAGCCCTCGCTTCAGGCTAACAGAAAAGTCAGCCCGGAGCGTTGTCAGTGTGACACCAGGTCTGCAACAGGGGTTACTGCATTCTCGAGACAGCGACACTACCAGGATCTGGCCGGTACTGCACCTTCGGAGTCCCAATATGCCTTTTCCAGCCAAAATACAGCTCTGTGACATGAAATAGGATATTAATATCGGGGAAAAAAGGAAAAAACTACACAGAAACGTAGATCTACGTTTCCGGCACTCAACCGCTGGGCCACAGAAACGAGATTCTACGTTTTTGGCAACCAAAGGGTTAAATTGTAATGAAACAAAGGATAATATGAATTATGATTTTTCTTTGCATCTTTGACAGTGAATAACACCATGCTAAAAATGACCAGACATGAAAAACTGCCACTGAGCTCGTTCAATACCTTCTTGAGATCACATGTACAAAACATCTAAGGAAATGAATAAAGGGAGGTGTCCCCCCCATACATTCACACAAAACTTGTGAATGAAATGTGTTACATTCCATTCGTAGAGGCAATTAGGCACCGTCTTTAGTCTGTGCTTACGCGAGGGAACATTTATGTGCATGCGCGGGAGCATGCGCATGCGCCCGGGAGCGCGTGTGCACGTGGCGTCATTAGCGTGCGTGCAACCAGTCAGCCAATCAGCAACGCAACACTGGGTGTAAATCAAAGGAAATGCGTTTGTTTTGGCAAATTCTTCTGCTCTGTGTGACAATAAATTAATTAATGATGATATGTAATTTAAAACCAAAACTAAGGCCTCAGTATGAGTTTAAGACGTGAACATGGTCATGTTTGTTGAATAAAATAAAAAAATAAAAAAAAGTATCCCAATAAAAGAAAAATTTGCCGATCCCGATCTTCTGAAAATCACGTGATCGGGATCGGAGCCGATCACGTGATTTTCAGAAGATCAGGATCGGCACATTTTTCTTTCGGATCGGGACATCCCTAATTATAACTGCTGTTGTGACATGGTTATGTCTATTCTTGAATACGGTTGAAAAAAAAATATATATATAATTATGTCAGACAGTCTGGATAGCTTGATTTATGACGTGATGTCATTTGCGGTCCGGCCCCGGACCGCACGGGCGGAAGAGGTTAAGTAGTGAGTTAGTGTTCAGTAGTGGGTTAGTGTTCAGTAGTGAGTTAGTGTTCAGTAGTGAGTTAGTGTTCAGTAGTGGGTTAGGGTTCAGTAGTGAGTTAGTGTTCAGTAGTGAGTTAGTGTTCAGTAGTGAGTTAGTGTTCAGTAGTGGGTTAGGGTTCAGTAGTGAGTTAGTGTTCAGTAGTGGGTTAGTGTTCAGTAGTGAGTTAGTGTTCAGTAGTGGGTTAGGGTTCAGTAGTGAGTTAGTGTTCAGTAGTGGGTTAGGGTTCAGTAGTGAGTTAGTGCTCAGTAGTGAGTTAGTGCTCAGTAGTGGGTTAGTGTTCAGTAGTGGGTTAGTGTTCAGTAGTGAGTTAGTGTTCAGTAGTGGGTTAGGGTTCAGTAGTGAGTTAGTGTTCAGTAGTGGGTTAGTGTTCAGTAGTGAGTTAGTGTTCAGTAGTGGGTTAGTGTTCAGTAGTGAGTTAGTGCTCAGTAGTGAGTTAGTGCTCAGTAGTGGGTTAGTGTTCAGTAGTGAGTTAGTGTTCAGTAGTGGGTTAGGGTTCAGTAGTGAGTTAGTGTTCAGTAGTGGGTTAGGGTTCAGTAGTGAGTTAGTGTTCAGTAGTGGGTTAGTGTTCAGTAGTGAGTTAGTGTTCAGTAGTGAGTTAGTGATCAGTAGTGGGTTAGTGTTCAGTAGTGAGTTAGTGCTCAGTAGTGAGTTAGTGTTCAGTAGTGAGTTAGTGTTCAGTAGTGGGTTAGTGCTCAGTAGTGAGTTAGTGTTCAGTAGTGGGTTAGTGTTCAGTAGTGGGTTAGTGTTCAGTAGTGAGTTAGTGTTCAGTAGTGGGTTAGGGTTCAGTAGTGAGTTAGTGTTCAGTAGTGAGTTAGTGTTCAGTAGTGGGTTAGTGTTCAGTAGTGAGTTAGTGTTCAGTAGTGGGTTAGTGTTCAGTAGTGGGTTAGTGTTCAGTAGTGGGTTAGTGTTCAGTAGTGAGTTAGTGTTCAGTAGTGAGTTAGTGTTCAGTAGTGAGTTAGTGTTCAGTAGTGGGTTAGTGCTCAGTAGTGAGTTAGTGCTCAGTAGTGAGTTAGTGTTCAGTAGTGAGTTAGTGTTCAGTAGTGGGTTAGTGTTCAGTAGTGAGTTAGTGCTCAGTAGTGAGTTAGTGTTCAGTAGTGAGTTAGTGTTCAGTAGTGAGTTAGTGCTCAGTAGTGAGTTAGTGTTCAGTAGTGGGTTAGTGTTCAGTAGTGAGTTAGTGCTCAGTAGTGAGTTAGTGTTCAGTAGTGGGTTAGTGTTCAGTAGTGAGTTAGTGTTCAGTAGTGAGTTAGTGTTCAGTAGTGAGTTAGTGTTCAGTAGTGAGTTAGTGTTCAGTAGTGAGTTAGTGTTCAGTAGTGAGTTAGTGCTCAGTAGTGAGTTAGTGTTCAGTAGTGGGTTAGTGTTCAGTAGTGAGTTAGTGCTCAGTAGTGAGTTAGTGTTCAGTAGTGGGTTAGTGTTCAGTAGTGAGTTAGTGTTCAGTAGTGAGTTAGTGTTCAGTAGTGAGTTAGTGTTCAGTAGTGAGTTAGTGTTCAGTAGTGAGTTAGTGTTCAGTAGTGAGTTAGTGTTCAGTAGTGAGTTAGTGTTCAGTAGTGAGTTAGTGTTCAGTAGTGAGTTAGTGTTCAGTAGTGAGTTAGTGTTCAGTAGTGAGTTAGTGTTCAGTAGTGAGTTAGTGTTCAGTAGTGAGTTAGTGTTCAGTAGTGAGTTAGTGTTCAGCAGTGAGTTAGTGATCAGTGGGTGCACAGCCTGTGGGAAGAAACCGTTTTTAAACCCCTCTTCTACGCCTCCCCTCATCTACGCATCCCCTCTTCTACAGTACGCCTCCCCTCTTCTACGCATCCCCTCTTCTACAGTACGCCTCCCCTCTTCTATGCATCCCATCTTCTACAGTACGTCTCCCCTCTTCTATGCATCCCCTCTTCTACAGTAGGCCTCCCCTCTTCTACGCATCCCCTCTTCTACAGTACGTCTCCCCTCTTCTATGCATCCCATCTTCTACAGTACACCTCCCCTCTTCTACGCCTCCCCTATCCTGTCTCCCTCTCGGACCTCCTACTGTATGAAATCAAAGAGGAGGACTACGCAGGCACCTGGCCTGCCTGCCCAGAGACATACGTGGCCTTGCCCTCGCGGAGGAAGATGCAGGACAGTGAGAACTGCAGCGTGGCAGACGCCACCTTCTTGGACAAGGGCTTGAACTTCAGCTTCACGTCCGTCTGGGTCGGCATGGGACTGGCGTACTGCTTCATGTTGATGCTGCTGGTGGCCAGAGCCTTCCTCCGTCCCGACGGAGACTCCTGGAGAGGGAGAGAGAGAGAGGGGAGAGGGGGGAGAGGAAGAGAGAGAGAGGGAAAGAGAGATAGAGAAAGAGATAATGAAAGAGAGAGAGGGGGGGAGAGAGAGAAAGAAAGAGAGAGAGAGGGGGGAGGGGGGGGAGAGAAAGAGAAAGAGAGAGGGGGGGGGGGAGAGAGAGAGAGATGGGGAGGGGGGGGGGGGGAAACAGGTAGGTTTTAACTTCAGGTGAGACCGAGATGAAAAATGCAAGCAGTTGTTTCAATGTGTTCTTCACATTGGTATAAAGGTTGACTGCTATGTTGATTGTGGATCGTAGTTCTTGTATGCCGACACACTGTATGTATGTGTGTGTATATATATATGTATGTGTGTGTATATATATATATATATATAATATATATGTGTATTATATATCTGTTTAATGCATATGACGATAGAATACTTGAACTTGAACCTACAGTTAAGTCGTAGTTTTTTTTTTCGTCTATTGTACTTTCTAGGAGAGCTGATAAGGAGGGGTCAGCAAGGCATGCGATCACGTCTGGATGGTGGAATTCAAACTCACCAAGTACTCCTCGTTTCCCTTATTGTGAATTCTATTTTCAGACTCCTTTTGATATTTCCTATCGGGGGAGTTCACGTCGAAATCTATTT
>NC_140173.1:73599432-73629432 GCF_963971535.1 Notolepis coatsorum
CCTGTGGAATGACTAAATACCTGAGTGGAGAGAGGGACAGGAGGGAGGGAGGAGGGGTGGCTGTATGCTGCCCCCTAGCCGCTTCTCTGTGTCATGGCAGCTAATCATCAAAGACCTCCAGTCTCTCTGCTCCTGACTAGTGAGTCTCAAGTCAGGATGCTTTTTTATTCGCCAAGTACAGCGAGTGCACAAGGATTATGACTCAGACGTCATTTGGGTGCAGAAAACTGACATGTGTGGGTTAATGTAGCTGCTCTCTCATACTGATGTCAATTCTACTGTACTCAAAGCATGCAATTAACACATGCACACCTGTCCTTCACACACCTGTATGTATATGGTATATGTGTGTGCGTGTGCATGCGTTCGTGTCTCTCTCTCACTCTCTCTCTCTCTAAACGAGGTGTGTTAGGGCACCAGTCCTGATGCCAGCTGGCTGTGTATCGATCCACAGCTGCTCCCCTGGTGGGGGGGCAGGGGTCAGGGCAGGAGGGGGTCCAGGGGTCCCGCTGGATCCCCCTTCCCTAAAATGCCAATGGGACAGGCCAAAGGGAGGGGGGGCTCCATTTGTCACCAAGACATGGATTAATTAGGCTGAGTGCTAAAGGAACCTGCCTGCTTTGTATGGACCTAACATACAAACACACACACACGGGTGGTTAAGCAGCAGTGTTAACACATGCACATGAAGAATGAGTGCAACACGCACACACACACACACACACGTGCCAATCAGCTAATGGCTTGTTAGCACAGGTCACAAGTCAATTGGTTTCTAATTGGAACAAACGTAATCAATATTCTGTATTGATTGAGCGCTTTTCAATAAGCTATCTCAGGTTGCTATCACTTTAAATGGTGCCAATTAATCACAAATCAACATCATTCATGGCTAGACTAACTATCCCTCTTACATTTTTGGTTTGACGCAGCAGAAGCGTGAATTTCTTTGAAAGGGGACAGATGGTGTGTGACATCAACATTTCCCTGAATGAAATGCACCTCTATTTTATTATATTACTTAACCCTTTTTATAATCGGGTCAGCCCCATTGAGATCAAAGACCGCCGCATTAAAAGTAGGGGTGAATATGATGATATTAAATAAATATCGGGTACAGTTCATTAACAATACACTTTTTAAACATATCGTGGACATCGTGATGTTTTGCACAAAACCTCACGTCAGTTTCTAAGCCGCCGCAGCTGAGATGAGACTTACTTTAGCGCAGCACTTTTCTCGCTCCCTCACAGACACACTCGCCCAATTTACGTCACGTACATACACACACCCAGAGAGGCGGTAACTAAGTTAGCCGCTAACTAAGCTAAGCTAACTAAGCTAAGCTAACTAACGTTAGCCACTAACCCTGGAAACGCTCACAGGGGAGTGATCCACGACACCAGTTCCATTAGTGGGGAAAGGGAGGGGGGGGGGGTATATTGACGAGGCTTGACAACAGAGGTTTATATAATCATCATATTGGCGTGACTGTATCCATCAAAGGGTTAAATCAAGCATTTTTAAGTGCTTTAGAGGAAATGTCCAAATATCGCAATATATATATCGTGTATCGTGATAGAGCAAAAAAATATCGTGGTATCATTTAGAGGCCATATTGCCCAGCCCTAATTAAAAGGTTTCAGAAAAGATGACACTAATAATAAAAAGGAAATGACAAAATAGAGAAGGGAGAACAGTATGGCTCACAATCCTAAAAACAATATAAAAAAAATATAATACAATATAAAACAATATTATAGGGTTGCTCCCTCTTAACACTTTGATCGCCGGGGTTAAATTCATAATTTACCATCCCTCGCCAGCCCTATTTAACATGGAGAAGTTCCCCTTCTTTGCAGGGCTATAACTTTTTAAATTGTATTGCTAAATTGACATTACTATGGCCCATTCAACGTCCTATATCTATTGTTCAGGGTGTAGCAACGTTATACTTTTTCATTCACATATTCATACTAAAATACGGTCTAAAGTATAAGTATGTTTTTATCGTTTTCTGCAGCTTTCTCCAGAACTTGATTTATAGCCCTAAATGCATTATATTGATGATCAAATACAGTTTGGTAGGAATCTGTGCGAGATAAAAAATTTCAACTGGAAGTGCTTCTAGGAGTTACTACGTATGATCTGATGTTGACCGGATGGGCGGGGGGTCGTTTATAATTCCGTGGGCAACGTTATATCATTCATCTAGTGTGGGTGATCATTAGAGCAGTTAGTAAAGAACACGTTGACAAATAACGCTGGATCTTACCGTATCTTCCTCGCGCCGTTGGACGATGAGCGTGGAACTGAAATATTCCTATTATGGGATGTAGAAATACCCGATCCATTTCCAGGTTGTATAATAGTATATACGTCCAAATCATGTTGTTTATCGAGTTATTTGCAACCGATCGACATCCATTGTGTCAAGATGGAGTCCTGCTAATGATAGCGAGTGCCCGGACGAAATATGGGTGAGCACCACTTCATCCGCATCACTTCCTGTTTGGGCGAGTGGCCGATCGGCCACCAGATGGCGCTCTTGAACCGTTGGAGAATTGAGAGGGGCTCACCAGTACATATAATGTCTCCGGGGGAGAAATATGATTTCGATCACAGATTTTTGAAATATTGATATCAAAGACGCTGTCCAGCGTCTTCGGCAGAATAAGCATGGCGGGGAAAGATGCTGAACAGCGTCTTCGGCGATTAACGTGTTAATCAATTAATTGGTTGATTTGGTCTTAGACCAAGACCTTGTCAGTCGATTCTTTTTTATGCTTTTTATGCTGGATGAGCAATTTCCTGAAAAATTATAGGTACGTCTCTGCTAGCATTACATTTAAAAAAGTGTACAAATATACAGTAGTTTCATAAACAAATATATATATTACAAAGAATATATATATATATATTATAATTATTATTTTTTTTGCCACAAATATCGGTATCGGCCGATTGTGTTAGTTGAACAATCGGTATCGGTGGCAAATTTTCATATCGGTGCATCCCTAACCATTATAGTAGCATACTATAGCTAACTGATGACTCGCTTGTTCCACATCAAGTAGCTGACCATCAGATCTGAGTTCACTTCACCAAAACAAAACGATGGGAGGAGAAAAACAGCAAAACAGGCAAACACTCAGGTCAACATTGTTAGGAAACGTGCATGAAGGAGTCAAGGAAAAGAGTGTGTGTGTGTGTGTGTATATATATATATATGTGTGTGTGTGTATATATATATATGTGTGTATAATGTGTGCGTTGTGGCAGATATCACCCCCCCTCTCATGGATATGTGAAGGACGGGAGATATTTCTGCCACGGAAGGAGTGGAAACAATTAGGTAGCTGATTAGTACTGATAGAACACACCTGTGCATCATTAGTTCACCCACATCTCACAAGCACACACCCCAGACACACACACTACAAATACACTACTACTAGGATAGAGATAGTTGAGTTGAGTGGAGGTGAGGTTGGAGTAGTTGCATTGAGAGAGAGATTGTTATATTCGGAGTTTTGTGAGGTGAGAGGTAGTGAGAGGAGAGGTGAAGGCGAGAAGGTGTTCATTGTGTACTGGACCCTGGACTGGCTGAGAAACCCCCTTGTGTACTGACCCTGGACCGGACGACTACTCTGAGTATTGAACAATCCCCTTTTTTGTACGACAGCCTGTTTTGTGTTTTGACCATCGGACTGTATTACGACCATTTTATTTGCCCATCGAACTATATTCTGCCTGAAATCAATAAATATCCTTATTGATTGATATTGCACTTGTGTGGACATTTGAATTTGTTTGTTTTTGAACAGTGACAAGTCTGAACACCACCAGGCTCGTCACAGCATACCGTAATTCCTCTAATAGTAACCCCGGCTTGTATTTGTTTCAACTGTAGCGGGTACCAGGCTTGTATTAGGAGGAGGCCTGTATAAGAGGGAGGCCTTCAAATTTTCAAACGGATCATAATGAATAAATCAACATTTTGTGTCAGTTTGAACCCAGTAAAATGTACTGGGTTCATTTATTGAAACCAAGTACTGTATGAAATAGTAAACAGTGCAATTACAGGTGGTCACTGGTCATTTCAACGTTTTCAAAGTGAAATCAAGTAACTAGCTCAGTATGCAGCTCAGTATATTAGTAACCCGGCTTGTATTAGGAGGCCGGCTTATAATTGCTTAGCTCAAGAGCGCACCCGGCCATTAATAGAGACCCGGCTTGTATTTGAGACCCGGTTACTATTAGAGGAATTACGGTACTTATATATGCATGTGTGTGTGTGTATATGTGTGTGTGTGTATATATGTGTGTATATATATGCGTGTGTGTGTGTGTGTGTGTGTGTGTGTGTGTGTGTGTGTGTGTGTGTGTGTGTGTGTGTGTGTGTGTGTGTGTGTGATGCGAGAGAGATGTGGGACTTTGATATTCTGATAGTACTCTATATGAAACCTAGGGCTACTCCAGGTCAGAAAATAATACCTCAACTTAATTCATCCTATAGAATAATAACAGCCCCTTCATCAGCCGGGATCTGGTCTAACTCAGCTGTGTCTGGTTGAAATGAGCAGTCAGCATATTGGAAGAGGGGGCGGCCAGGCTCTCCTTTCGCCTCAAGGTCACAGTTATTGGAAATAGAGACGTCCAATGTGGTGGTCACATGTCTCTTTGAATCCACACACAATGGAGTGATTTATATGTGTCAATTTGGCTTCAGCTGATAACTGATAAGGCAGCCCGTTTTACATACCACCTATGAATACGGCATTATACACACACACACACACACACACACACATACACAGATTAAGACCAATTCATTCATCTGCTACTATTATGTGTGAGGATTTACTTTTTTTTCCCAAGGTTGATGTGTGTATGTGTGTGTGTGTGTGTGTGTGTGTGTGTGTGTGTGTGTGTGTGTGTGTGTGTGTGTGTGCACGTGTGCCTGTCTGTTCGCATTAAAAAGCGACAATGGGAATAAAAGGCTGTGGTTATGTGAATTAAAATAACAATGGTTGTATTAATGAAATGGACTATGCCAATAGCTTTCATGTCTATTGTCACTTTCAACACACACACAGAAAACCAGGCCTGTGACAGTTAACTCTCTTGACCGGGGACAAACCTCGTGTCCCAGTTCTACCTAAACCCCAAAACCTGAAGCATCTCTTTCTTCCCCAACCACCACCCCGTCCCTGGGGTGCGCACGACAAAACAGATGAGATGGATGGAGGAAAACAGAGCAGGGAAACGAGAGAGAGAGAGAGAGAGAGATTAGACACACAAGAGCAGGATTAGGCTTGTTTTAAAGGAAAGGAGGACATATTAGAGCACAGTGTGCCTTGGCTTTGGCTGAATAATAGTTTTAGGATAAGACTGGCTTCCAACCACGAGCCTTCTAGAAACTGGATATGGGATTGTCTCTTGTGTCGCCTACAGCCGAGCATGGGAATGGAGTGAAAGTGTGCTCACAAGTGGGGGAAAAGACACACACCTCCCCCCACGATGATGTGGTGCAGGCTGAATACACACTAGGTAAAACACACAACTCCCCCACAATGATGTGGTGCAGGCTGAATACACACTAGGTAAAACACACAACTCCCCCACAATGATGTGGTGCAGGCTGAGGCCCAGTCCACACAAACGCAGGTTTTTATGTAACCGTGATTTAATGTTCGCGGTTGCACTGTTTGTCCACACGCAACCGGGTTTTTGGAACACTGCAACCGTGATAATTTACAACCAGAGTCCAGGGTGACATTTTGGGGGAATCCCGGTTTCAGTGGTTGCATGTAGACATAGTAACCGAGATTATTTCCAGTGTTTACGGCAGAGCTGTTGCAAGTAGCGTTATATGAAATTATTGTAACAAACTTTTGTTCAAAACGTATCGTCCAGATATTAGACCTGGCCACCATCACTAGTAAAGAATCAATAGCGAGCGATATCGGGGGTCCCTGATGTAAACAAGACGAAAGTCTTTTTCTGGTCTGCATCCCCTTAACAATTGTTTGTATTGAGCCGTATTGTACCCATTCTGCAATCTGTTAAATACATTTTTAATCCATTCATTCTACTAGTGTTAACGTTAGTCTCCCCATGTGTAACGTTATTAAGCATTAACTTATGTTGGAAATTACAATTATCTATTAAATTAATGACGTGATGATTAAAGTATTTCCACTCCATTCCACGATACCAGCGCCTCACCAGCTATCCACACGTAAGCCAACAAAAATCAGCGATCTTTGCACGCTATGTACGCTAGCCGCAATGCTAACTATTATAATGGTAAATCCCAATAACATTAGCACGTAAACTAACAAAATCAGCGATATTCTTGTGAGACAGAACTCTCCGCTCTTGGTAGTAAATTGTGTTGATGTTGGTGGTAAATTGTGTTGATGTTGGTTTTGTTTCATCAACAAATGAGGCAGAACACACAGTGAATGTATCCTTTTTTGTTTATTCCACTTTGTTCTTGCTGCAAACAAATAATGAATGCTCCCCCGTGTAGCGCAATGATAACGTAGTGACGCATTCAACCCTTCTGATTGGTTGAAATGGCCTTCATGTTTGAACTGCATCGCCACCTATTGCTTTGGCATTGTACTACATGTATATTACATCACTCTGTAGTGGATTTCTACAGTACGCGCCACGCGGTTATTTTTTTAAACCACTCGTGTGTACGGAGGTTTATTTTTTTTAAAACCTCTGTCAAAAATACCCGTGATCGTGTGGACTGGGCCTGAATACGCACTAGGTAAAACACACCTCCTCCTAGAATAGAATATAAATACTTGAATTATCCCGAGGTAAATTTGACACTACAAATCAATACTGCAGCACCCAAGTTTCCGCACTGTTTGATGAACATTGTTAGTCTGCTTAATTCATTGGACGCCAGACCCAAGATAAGTCGGGTTAACTCGCAGACGCTTGAGCGCCAAACCCGAGAAAAGTCGGGTTTTCATCGTTCTTTTTTTTATTCGATATTTCCATTCATTATCCATCCAGGGAGCCTGTGGTATCATAGGGAATGAGTCTGAGATCGCAAAAGTGCAATACCGGCCGCATCCTACCAGGTGGCGGTATCGAGCACCCTTTGAAACCTTGTGTCTTGGGCTGTGCGTTGATTATATGGGTCCGGGTTGGCTCTCTTTCTCCGGGCAAGACGAGCGGTTATAACGCTCGGATTGAGAAGAATCAAATACTCCCGATCCATGTTTTGTGGTGGATTATGTTGGCGACACGATGGACATCAATACTTGGAATGGCGATCAGATAATTGGAATATTCTTTTTGGGGTACATCCTAGTCAAGGTAAGGGCTATATATGGTATCAATCTTGCGTTGATCAAAGAATGTCTTCATTGCGATCCGAGTGTATGCGTGTATCGTAACTAACGTTAGTCCATAACGTATTCCGATCAAAGCATCAAAAACGACCCCCCCCGAGGTGGCTATGTGGCGTAGTGGGCAAGGTGCTCGCCACGAATGCGGAGACGCTGGGCTCGCCTGTTCGAGCCCAGCGCTCCACATTGCTTTCAGTTTAGCTGGTCGTTCATACTAATACACATTGGCCGTATTAGGGGGTGGGAAACTGATGGGTAGGGATCGGGCGTTGTGGACAGCGACTCCTACAGGTCGGTTGGTGCGCCTGCGCAGTAGAATCAGGAAGTGTCGGGGGCAGCGTGAGCCTCCCACGGAGTCCCACGCGTTACTCCTCGCCACTGAGAGATCGAGCTGCGCAGGTGAAAAGATGCGACTGCTGTTACCTCAAGTACCGGAGGGGACTTGTGCTATGTATGACTTAGTCCACATTGTAGCCGGCTTGTGGGAGGCAAGAAACAGCGTTCGTGACAGGGGACGGTTGAATTGGATGATACGAAAATTGGGATGGGAGAAAATATAGAAAATGGGAGAAAAAGTGGATAAAAAAAAAAAAAAACACCCCCCCCCACCCTTTCATGCATTCATGATGGAACATAATACCCATCATATGCATATGATTTTTTTAATTGTAGCATGTGAAGGGACGGAACGCCAATGCATTTAGTATAATACACGTTGCGGGCCTCCCAGGAATTACCCTAGACCGCTCTAAAACCATACTTATATTCACCACGGTATAAAACGGGAACGTATGGATGAAAAAATTATTTCTTTTTCACATATTGAACGATAGATACTCGATGTCAAATGGGCCATAGTATTGTATCCATAGCTATAATATAGAATATAGTTATAGCTCTACAAACACCGCCACGTATTCCTATACTTTAGAACGCTGGCCTTTTAACCACACATCACGCATATCGCTCCGGCGCTGATTGAGTTAATGACAAACTGTAAATGTAGAGCAGCGAAGGCGAGGTGCCGTGTTGAAACGCCCGTGGTCTCAATTTCCTTTGTACACGCTCCAGAACTTGGTTAAGTGGGGCGACAGTGGCTCGGGAGGTAGAGCAGTCGTCTGGCAATCCGGAGGTTCCCGGTTCGATTCCCGCTCCTCCCGGGCAGCGTGTCGATGTGTCCTTGACCAAGACTTAACCCCTAATTGCCCCCGATGAGCCGGTTGGCACCTTGCATGGTTGCCTCCGCCGTCGGTGTGTGAATGTGTGAGTGAATGGGTCAAATGTGAGGAACAAATTGTAAAGCGTTTTGGATAAAAGCGCTATATAAAAAAGCAGCCATTTACCATTTAAGTAATAGAACAATGCACATTGTCGCTTCACACCTATGCCATCTTCAATGAAGGACATTTTATAATCTCCCAGGGAACAAGCTTAAAAGGTATTTGGGAACAGCCTACTAATAACACAAGGACTCGTAATTGTAGGCTCCCAGAGATCAAAGCAGTGGGACGGCAACATTCTGGTGGATCAACGCACCCTGTGCCACTTTTCTAAAACGTCCAGCCAACTCTGAACGGGTGAAGGAAATAACTCTCGTCCACAACCCATTTAATTTCAAAAGGTCTGCCCTAACAGCGTCGCTGATAATGAAGGTTTTCGATACATGCTTCACACAATTGAGCCCAGGTATAACATCATGCCATCTGCTTTTTTACTGAGAAAACGGTGCCTCAGCCAAGAAACTAATGAAAAGGTCTTGAATAAAGCAAACGTAACACTTACGTGTTGTGATGTGAGGACATTCAGGCATGTGTCGCCCAGTTTCGTGTTCTACAAAGTTATGCACGACCGAAACACTGGTGCAAACATGAATGAAATGTTTTAGACTCACGTTGCACATGAATGGCAGCTCACAACTAACCGTGCCGACCTGATAATATACCTGGTAATACACAGATAACAAATGACTGGGTTCTTCCACCACATGCTCTTGAGCAGAAACAGACCCAAGGGTAGATGATTTTTGTAGATACAGTACTGAATTTTGCCATCCGGACACATGCAATTTGAAATATGAATATAGAATATCAGGCTTATAAATGACCTTATTAGGGGCGGTCAGGTGGCATAACAGAGATTGCGTTCGTCACCAACCCCGGAGCGGCTGGATTCGCCTGTTCGAATCCAGCTCACAGCTCTGGGGTTGTCACCAGCTTGGCTGGCCGTTCACACTAATACAATTGGCAGTATTGGAGGGTGGGAGAGGCTGGCGGGGTGGGTCCGGGTCATTGTAAACAGCGACTCCTACAGTTCGGTCGGGGCGCCTGCTAAGCGCGGATAGGATCTAAGTGGGATAGTGTGATCGTTCCACACGCTACGCCCTCTCAGTGAGAATCCGCGCTGCCAGGTGAAAAGAAGCGGTTGATTGGCTGGACGTGTGTCGGAGGAAGCACGTGGTAGCCTCCACTCTCCCAGACCGACTGTGGGGGGTAAGTGCGCAGAGACCAGGAAGGGGATTGGGAATTGGCATAACGACTAGCATTGGGATGGGAGAAAAATCGGAGGAAAAAGGAGGGGGAATAAGATCAATAAAAAAAAATAAAAAAATGACCTTATTAGGGTTAAATCTGGATTTAGTACCACCAGGTACTAAAGGGCAGCAAAGACTGCGAATGAAATCTATTGTAAGTTACTTTTGTATAATGTCCATAGCTCCGACATTTCTTTCCTAGACATTCACAGAAAGGTAAATAAACAATATACGTTGTATTTTATGGCAATAACGTTGAGGTTTGTTCGAAAAATGGTTGGGCTTCCGTTGTCTGCGGCTGGTGTGAGCTGGGTAGAGTAGTTTTATGAAATTTAGACCATCGAAAGCCCGGGGTCTCCTCTTTCTTAGAACTACAACGATTTCATGCTGGCTTCCTGTTCTCGCTTCTAAATCCTCAGTTTTCCGGAGATTTATATAAGCTCATATTTAGCTAATAACTAGTAGTGCTGAAAATATACACTTTGACTGCTATTTTGATAGGGTTAGGGTGTTTACTCTTAGCTACATTTGAAAAATAAACACTTAATATTGTATTGATCCATTTATGATGTGAAATAAAGTCAGGGTATCACCTCATTTAACCTGCTGTGTGTGTGGCTGTGTGTGTGTGTGTGTGTGTGTGTGTGTGTGTGTGTGTGTGTGTGTGTGTGTGTGCAGCACGCGTGAGTGAGAATGTATGAGTGTCTGTTTGGTGTGCAAGAGAGTGCGTGTTGGTGGAGGAATGCTCTCTGAGCAGAGTCTCTGATGGTAGGGGATAAAAGGTGGGGAGCCACAAACCGCACAGCCCTTAAAAGGCCTAATCCCTCCCTCCCTCTCATCCGCCCACACACACACACAATTCCCAGGAAGGTCACACAGGTGGCCTAGGTGTATGTGTAGGTTTTTGCTGTGTTTTGTGCTTTTTCACTGAATGTTTGTTTATAGATTATAGGTATAGAGTTGCTTCAGATTCAACCGAGTGCGTGTATGGGTCCTGTAGGTGTGTACATACGCTGTGTGTGTGTGTGTGTGTGTGTGTGTGTGTGTGTGTGTGTGTGTGTGTGTGTGTGTGTGTGTGTGTGTGTGTGTGTGTGTGTGTGTGTGTGTGTGTGTGTGTGTGTGTGTGTGTGTGTGTCCCTATGCATGTTAGTTTATGTTGTCGTCTACCTGATAGCCCTGCTTATATTCTTAGGGGCTCAGGTTTTGGGCAGAAACACTCACAGGCAGAGGAAATACAGGAAACATGATGCGCTAATATTACTGCTAACCCAAACCATCTCGCTCTCTATCCTTCACTCTCCGTCTCTCCCTCCCCCTCTCTCCCCCTCTCCCTCCCCCTCTCTCCGGTCTTATCAGCGTGTCCAGGGTGCTCTCCCCTCCTCTCCTCCCCGGGTCTCTCAGTCGGGTGGCCCTCCGTGGCCCCTCTCAGACCCCATGCACACACTTCAGAGAGGAGGCTAATGGGAAAATAAATTACCAGCAGCAGAAAGCCCTGTCTCTGCACTTTTACTGGAGAGAGAGAGGAGAAGAGAGAGGGGGAGAGAGAGCAGGAGGGGTCAGGAAATGGAAAGAGAGAAGGAGAAGGGTAGAAGGAGCGAGAGGAAGACAGAGGGGGAGACAGCGAGAGGAAGACAGAGAGAGGAAGACAGAGAAGACAGAGAGATGAAGGCAGAGAGGAGGACAGAGAGGAAGACAGAGAGAGGAAGACAGAGAAGACAGAGAGATGAAGGCAGAGAGGAAGACAGAGAGGAAGACAGAGAGGGGAAGACAGAGAGATGAAGGCAGATAGGAAGACAGAGAGGAAGACAGAGAGGAAGACAGAGAGAGGAAGACAGAGAGGAAGACAGCGAGGAAGACAGAGAGATGAAGGCAGAGAGAGGAAGACAGAGAGGAAGACAGAGAGATGAAGGCAGAGAGGAAGACAGAGAGAGGAAGACAGAGAGGAAGACAGAGAGATGAAGGCAGAGAGGAAGACAGAGAGAGGAAGACAGAGAGGAAGACAGAGAGATGAAGGCAGAGAGGAAGACAGAGAGAGGAAGACAGAGAGATGAAGGCAGAGAGGAAGGCAGAGAGAGGAAGACAGAGAGGAAGACAGAGAGGAAGGCAGAGGGAGGAAGACAGAGAGGAAGACAGAGAAGACAGAGAGATGAAGGCAGAGAGGAAGACAGAGAGAGGAAGGCAGAGAGGAAGACAGAGAGGAAGACAGAGGGAGGAAGACAGAGAGAGGAAGACAGAGGGGGAGACAGCGAGAGGAAGACAGAGAAGACAGAGAGATGAAGACAGAGAGGAAGACAGAGAGGAAGACAGCGAGAGGAAGACAGAGAGAGGAAGACAGAGAGAGGAAGACAGAGGGAGGAAGACAAAGAGAGGAAGACAGAGGGAGGAAGACAGAGGGAGGAAGACAGAGGGAGGAAGACAGAGAGGAAGACAGAGAGAGGAAGACAGAGGGAGGAAGACAAAGAGAGGAAGACAGAGGGAGGAAGACAGAGGGAGGAAGACAGAGGGAGGAAGACAAAGAGAGGAAGACAGAGAGAGGAAGACAGAGGGAGGAAGACAGAGGGAGGAAGACAGAGGGAGGAAGACAGAGAGGAAGACAGAGAGAGGAAGACAGAGAGGAAGACAGAGGGAGGAAGACAAAGAGAGGAAGACAGAGGGAGGAAGACAGAGAGGAAGACAGAGAGAGGAAGACAGAGAGGAAGACAGAGAGAGGAAGACAGAGAGAGGAAGACAGAGGGAGGAAGACAGAGGGAGGAAGACAAAGAGGGGAAGACAGAGGGAGGAAGACAGAGAGAGGAAGACAGAGAGAGGAAGACAGAGGGAGGAAGAAAGAGAGAGGAAGACAGAGAGGAAGACAGAGAGAGGAAGACAGAGGGAGGAAGACAGAGAGGAAGACAGAGAGAGGAAGACAGAGAGAGGAAGACAGAGAGAGGAAGACAGAGAGAGGAAGACAGAGAAGACAAAGAGGAAGACAGAGAGGAAGACAGAGAGGAAGACAGAGAGAGGAAGACAGAGAGGAAGACAGAGAGAGGAAGACAGAGAGAGGAAGACAGAGAGAGGAAGACAGAGAGAGGAAGACAGAGAATAAGACAGAGAAGACAGAGGAAGACAGAGAGAGGAAGACGGAGAGGGGAAGACAGAGAGAGGAAGACAGAGAGAGGAAGACAGAGAGAGGAAGACAGAGAGAGGAAGACAGAGAGAGGAAGACAGAGAGGAAGACAGAGAGAGGAAGACAGAGAGAGGAAGACAGAGAGAGGAAGACAGAGAGAGGAAGACAGAGGGAGGAAGACAGAGAGAGGAAGACAGAGAGAGGAAGACAGAGAGAGGAAGACAGAGAGGAAGACAGAGAGGAAGACAGAGAGGGGAAGACAGAGAGAGGAAGACAGAGAGGAAGACAGAGAGGAAGACAGAGAGGAAGACAGAGAGAGGAAGACAGAGAGAGGAAGACAGAGAGGAAGACAGAGAGAGGAAGACAGAGAGGAAGACAGAGAGGAAGACAGAGAGGAAGACAGAGAGAGGAAGACTGAGAGGAAGACAGAGAGAGGAAGACCGAGAGGAAGACAGAGAGTAGGGCTGGGCGATATGACGATATTATATAAATATCGGGTACAGTTCATTAACGATACACTTTTTAAACGTATCGTGGATATCGTGATGTTTTGCCCAAGAGGCTTGTGTTGCGTCAATCTGGTCCACACGTTGACACTTTTGAACAGCGCCGCCCCACACACACACTACTGCATCAAAAGTTACTACTTATGATAACAAAGGCATTCGTTTTGTGGCATTGACGTTATATAGTTACACTTTCAATAACATCAGCGTATTTACATAGCAACGACCGAGGTCGACCTAGATATAGCAAGCATTAGCCGTTCATATCTCAGCCCGTGCTGACTCCGTTGTGCCCATTCTGCGGTCTGTTAATAACGTTTTCAATCAGACAGATGTATGGAAAGGCTTTTATTATAACATCCGTTGCAGTAAAATCATTATGCCTCCAGTCGTTTAGTCATTCTGCAGAGCTAAAAGCTAAACGTCGGCCGCGGCGAGCTACCGCTGCCATTGTTGTTTTCATTGAGCTCTCCAATGGCGGAAGTAAAAAATGAATACGCGCTTGCCGATTGGTGCTAAGAACAGCAGGGCGGGTGCAAGCGATGTGACGTAATTGGCAGACGCGACTGTCAATCAAAATGATTCTGTTTGCCGACTGAATGAATATAAACGTTATTAACAGATTGCAGCATAGGTACAATACAGTACAGCTCAATACAACAACAGTCAACAGTGGACTGGAGGATGCAGACCAGAGAAAGACTTTCGTCTTGTTTACATCAGGGTCCCCCATTTTCAATTCATCATATTTCATATCTAAATCATATAATATCTCATTGCTAAATATATGCAATATATAATCTAATAATCCAATAATCTAAATCTAATATATAATATAAAAATGCTAAATGCATGGGTATTTTATTTTGTCTTTAATGTTAGCTTGCAAACTCAAATACTGTCTTGGTAAGCCTCATAATGAATAGTTTGGGGGAAAAAAGAAAAACATTGTGATGCGTATCGTGTATCGCCGAAAGGTCAGAAAATATCGTGATATCATATTTAGGCCATATCGCCCAGCCCTAACAGAGAGGAAGACAGAGAGGAAGACAGAGAGGTAAATGGAAATTGAGAGTGGAGGAAGTGAGCGGATGGTGAGTGAGGGAGGGAGAAAGAGAGGGAGCGAAGAAGAGAGAAAGAGTGACAGAGGGAGAGAGAGAGAGAAGGGGGGTCGATAGGATTACTGCTAGAGTTCATCCCTGGTTTAAGAAGTGCCGCTCATCATTTTTTCAACCGTTCCACCATCTCTGGACCGTCCTAAAGGCCCAAACGGCCAATAACACACAGACACAGCGGCTCTGAGCCAATACTTCCAGCTATCTGGGATTGATTACTCCCCCCTGCGTTAGGCGACAGGGACGATATCACAACGGCAGATTCACCATGGTAGGGGGGGGGGGGTTGGTGGTCGACGGGTTTATCAACAAAGCACGAGGGCGGTAAATGACTGCTGTGGCCTGGACCTGCTAGCGGCTTCTAATAACTTGAGATTGAGGCCGGAGCCGTCGTAATGGACACCTAGAGAACAGCTGACCATGCACTGTCGCGCTGACCGCGTCCCGTGTGTGTGCGTGCGTGCGTGTGTGTGTGCGTGTGTGTGATAAAAGGGCGAGGGACTGGGGGTGGAGACGAAGTCATGATGGTAATCGACCACCCAAGTTCAAACCACCAACTAGTGGGGCTTGTTAGGCCTGGTTTCACATAAACAAACACACACACACACACACACACACACACACACACACACACACACACACACACACACACACACACAACACACACACACAAACCACCAGGGCAGAGCTGTTGCTCAACCTCTGGCTCCTACCCCCTGGCCGACAGCAGCAGCAGAAGAATGCTGTGTGGTATTGTGGAAGAGGCAGGGCGGGCTCAGAGATGTGTGCAGATAAAAAAGCTTGCCGCTCATTCTATCCCAATTTCACAAGAAACCCCACTCCTCTCCGGTTGTCTTTGCACTCGCGTCAAACTAGCACGCCCACAGCCCAAGAAATATATATTCTACAGCATATATCCACTTTAATTCCCTTTAAGTGGCTGTTTGTTTTAGCTGTTTTAACCAGGCTTGTGAAATCTGACAGGGCTATGATATGGCTCTAATCCAGAGGAAAGCTGATTTGCTTAAGGGGGGTTAAGATGGCCTGTGACAAGGAACAATTGGCCTAGTGAGAGTCTCTCTCTCCCAGCCCGCTCCACCACAAAGGTGTATTCTCCATGCTAAGTGACAAGTCTGGAGACAAAGAGTATTAGTGGGGCGATGCTTTGCCTCGGTGCCTCTTATTGTAGCCAACTCAAAGAGAATCTAATATGGATTTAACATAAGAGAGAGATTAGAATGAAAGAGAAACAATGAACACCTTCTACCAAGAGGGAATTAGCCAACGGATTGGATAAGGAGCTGCTGCTACTGTGTGTGCGTGTGTGTGTGTTCCCTGAAATGCCTTTTACATAACTGAATAGAAGGGTTCCCTAATTCTGTCACACGCACATACGATTCTGATACTCGAGAGGTTCGACAAGCTTTTAAAAAAGGAGAGCGTCGTCTCCAAAACACACGGACTAACTAACTTTAACAGCACAAACCGAGCAGTTTGTCTCCACAACACACGGACTAACTAACTTTAACAGCACAAACCGAGCAGTTTGTCTCCACAACACACGGACTAACTAACTTTAACATCACAAACCAAGCAGTTTGTCTCCAAAACACACGGACTAACTAACTTTAACAGCACAAACCGAGCAGTTTGTCTCCACAACACACGGACTAACTAACTTTAACAGCTCAAACCGAGCAGTTTGTCTCCACAACACACGGACTAACAAACTTTAACAGCACAAACCGAGCAGTTTGTCTCCACAACACACGGACTAACAAACTTTAACAGCACAAACCGAGCAGTTTGTCTCCACAACACACAGACTAACTAACACAGCACAAACCGATAGGGCTGTGGACATGTCTCGATTCTAAGATGCATCACGATGTGGACGTGGACGATTCTGCATCGATGCAGTGACAGAACAAAATCGATTATTAAAACATTTAAAATAAATTAGCTAGCTTTTATGTTCTTTTACAATGTAGCGCTTTGGGATTTGCTCCACAACTATAAAGCGCCATACAAATCAAATATATTATTATTATTATTATTGTTTTTTTTTATCCACTTTTTCTCTCAATTCTCCCAAATTGAGACCACAGGCGTTTCAACACGGCACCTCGCCTTCGCTGCTCTACATTTACAGTTTGTCATTAACTCAATCAGCGCCGGAGCGATATGCGTGATGTGTGGTTAAAAGGCCAGCGTTCTAAAGTATAGGAATACGTGGCGGTGTTTGTAGAGCTATAACTATATTCTATATTATATAGCTATGGATACAATACTATGGCCCATTTGACATCGAGTATCTATCGTTCAATATGTGAAAAAGAAATAATTTTTTCATCCATACGTTCCCGTTTTATACCGTGGTGAATATAAGTATGGTTTTAGAGCGGTCTAGGGTAATTCCTGGGAGGCCCGCAACGTGTATTATACTAAATGCATTGGCGTTCCGTCCCTTCACATGCTACAATTAAAAAAATCATATGCATATGATGGGTATTATGTTCCATCATGAATGCATGAAAGGGTGGGGGGGGGGGGGGGTCGTTTTTCTTTTTGTATCCACTTTTTCTCCCATTTTCTATATTTTCTCCCATCCCAATTTCGTATCATCCAATTCAACCCTCCCCTGTCACGAACGCTGTTTCTTGCCTCCCACAAGCCGGCTGCAATGTGGACTAAAGGCCTCTGCATGCTACAGAAACTTCAGAGCAACTGCAACACAACATCGGCGCGATTTCAGCGCGGTTGTTTTAGAGGGTCTTGTAGACTGTGTTGCTTGGACGTTGCGTACATGTCCCTCAAATCTAACCTAAACAACCGTTGCGTTGATATTGCGTAGCAGTGATTGGTTGGTTAGCGAATGGGGGCGGGGCTGTCATAGAATAATATTAGTCCCGCAGAGAATATCATCCTCCATTGTTGTTTCCAGCCTTGACGCTAAATAATTAGCGTCACATAGCTCGCCTTTTTCTGAAAACACAAGCACATATTGTTCCATAGCATACGCCTTCAGTTGATCATGACAAATCCTCTCTTACCTTGACGATTAAAAAGCCTCCATAATTTAGTAAATAAAGCTGTAGCCAGCCAGCTAGCATTGGGTCTATTCAAAATGCTATCCACATTAGCTACATAGCTAACCAAGTAAATACAATGGTATCCGTCCTGAGGTAACGTTAAATACAACGTTTGCTAGTCGAAATGACTGGACACACACAGGGACAAGTTAAACATCAATCAATTAATTTATTCCAATAGGTAGTTTGAGCTGCATGTGAGCCGAGGTCCTCTCCATTGGAAACTAATGATGTTACGGTAACGTTAGCTCGAAAAGCACAGAAAGTTAAGCTGCTAGCAACAGACACTATAACACTTCCGGTCGGGGGTTTTCAAAATAAAAGAGCGACGTCTAAAATCACCGGAAATACGTTTATTTTGTACATTATCTAACTTTAACACGAACCTAAACTAACTTTAGTTAAACTAACTTTGCGCGTCGATGTTGCAGAAGCATAAAGGCAGAGTGTCTAAAACACCGTTGCTTTGTCGATGTTGTGTTGCAGTTGCTTTGAAGTTTCTGTAGCATGCAGAGGCCTTAAGTCATACATAGCACAAGTCCCCTCCGGTACTTGAGGTAACAGCAGTCGCATCTTTTCACCTGCGCAGCTCGAGTGGCGAGGAGTAACGCGTGGGAGGCTCACGCTGCCCCCGACACTTCCTGATTCTACTGCGCAGGCGCACCAACCGACCTGTAGGAGTCGCTGTCCACAACGCCCGATCCCCACCCATCAGTTTCCCACCCCCTAATACGGCCAATGTGTATTAGTACGGACGACCAGCTAAACTGAAAGCATCGAACAGGCGATCCCAGCGTCTCCGCATTCGTGGCGAGCGCCTTGCCCACTACGCCACGTAGCCGCCCCCTATTATTATTATTATTATTATTATTATTATTATTATTATTGTATTATTAAAGCTAGTGCTCTGGTCATGCATCCACTAAACTCAAAATACAGCATCTGGCTATTCTAAAAGTATTGATACTAATACTACTGATGATACTAATAAAAAAGAGTATTGAACCGTTTTTAACAGCTGGGTATCGAGATACCTTTCTAGTGTCTGTATCATGCAACACTAAGACATTTATTTTGACATTCTGATTTAAGAACTTTCTAAATAAAAGTGAATTTATCTGACTGCTTGTATTAATTGATGAAAAGGTAGCCATGTGCAGTAATATTAGGGATGGGTACCGTTCACATTTGAACCGATACCGGTACGGTACCTTTTTTCGGTACTTTAGTCTGTACCGAAAAAATCTACCTACCTCAGTTGTGAAAAAAAAATATCCAAACTTCAAATAACCACACTTTCGACCGTTTTCGGCTTGCCATTGCCCCGACTGCTTTGTTGTTGAATCAAGTCAAATCCTAGGTAAGCGTATATTGTGCGTGTGAACGTTGACATGAAAAGAAAAAAGTTAAAAAAAATAAAATAAATAAAGTGTTTAAAAAAATAAGTATTTTTATTTATTTATTTTCAGTACCGACAACGGTATCTCACGTGAATCGATACTCGGTAGCACCGACGTGTTTCGGTAAGTACCTTTAAAAGTACAGAATTCGGTACCCATCCCTAAGTAATATAGATTATAAAATTGAGGATGTAATATATTATTGAGCTGCATTGAGCTGCATCGAGATGCATCGTAGAATTGAATCGTGGACAGCTGAATCGTAATCGAATCGTGAGGCCAGTGAAGATTCACAGCTCTACAAACCGAGCAGTTTGTCTCCAAAACATACAGACTAACTAAGTTTAACAGCACAAACCGAGCAGGGTGTACCTAGTCGTTTGGGCCTTTTCATTGAAACAGGCCTGAAATGTTTGAGCCACCAATGTTTAAGGTCAAGTCCGAGCCACACAGACACAGTGAGTGAGTGAGTGACCGTGTCCATCGTCACGTTGTGTCAACACCTTCACAGACACCTTGTGAGTCACCTCAATGTCCCGGTTTACCATCCCGTCCCAAACAGAGACAGAGCAGTGGTGGAGGATCAGTGTAACCGTCAGTAGGTGGCTTATGACTGGCATCAGAGCACATCATAAGACCCTATTCATCGTCACCTAGCAGAACAGTCGCCTCGACACGTGAGCCTGTACACACACACGCACAAACACACGCACACACACACAGTTCGAGAGTATCACAGAAAGATAGCGTCGATGAAGCCCCCTTACGTGTTTAGTCTCGAGTGCACGTACACCCACACATGCCGGGGAGCGTACACACAAACACGCCCACGAGCACAAACACACAAACACGCTCACCAGTCCCTCCGTCGTACATCTACCTAAACCACCAACCCACCCACGCAGCGCCAGAGGGTCAAGCTTGTGGATAAACAGGAGGATTTGGGGCGGCTGGTGTTTTGCGGGCCACACCGGTCTGTCTCCATCGCGGGTAGCCATCTTAAGACGCACCGAGCAAAATAAATACCTGAGAGATGGAGATAATGACTGTTCCGCTGTCGTCCAATCACGCGTCCCCTTTCACCCACCGCCCCACCTCTGACACTGAAGACAGAGGAGGGGGGGGAGGGAGGAGGAGAGGAGGAAGAGGAGAGGAGGAAGAGATGGATTAGGGGAAAGGAAGAGGGCAGGTGACGGCAGAGTCTTTAGATTATCGGGTAGAGACAATGAGGTCTAAAGTGATTAGGGCTTTCCTCCACAGGTTAGGTTGGGGCGAGGCCGCCCTCCGCTGAGGTCAAGGTTCAGGTAAAGTTCGCCGGTCCTGGCCTCGGCCGAGGAGCCAACTTGTACACCACAATGTAACCAAGCATGGGCCGCTGTGATTGGCCCGCTTCCCTCGAGCGGCGCATTTCGGCATTCAACCTACAACTTAGGGTTAGGTTTACAATAAAATAAAATACAAATAAATGTATTAATTAATTCCAGTGTTGCCGCTTGGTCCACCACGAGGCGACGGACCGGCAGTGAGAGCAGCGTTCCGTTTGGATCAGTCAGGTGCGCTGGTGCTGTAGAACGCTATTGCCGTGACAAACCGTGAGTCGTTTACTTCAGAAAATCAAGGATCGAGAAACAAAGGAGTGATGACTAGTGAGGTAATAAAACGAATGTACAGGAAAGAGGAGTGACGACAACTAGTGATGTAATAAAACTAATGTACAGGAAACAGAGGAGTGACGACTAGTGAGGTAATAAAACGAATGTACAGGAAAGAGGAGTGACGACAACTAGTGAGGTAATAAAACTAATGTACAGGAAACAGAGGAGTGACGACAACTAGTGAGGTAATAAGACTAATGAGCAGGAAACAGAGGAGTGATGACTAGTGAGGTAATAAAACTAATGTACAGGAAACAGAGGAGTTGGAGTTAAAGGTGAAAGTGACGAGGGAAAGAAACGAGCAACACAAAGAAGGCAGGAGTATCCTTCAGCGTTAGTTTAAAGCTCAATCTGTCGTAGTAGTTAAACCCAACTGGTCAAATGTTCAAATGCGCCTTGCGCCAAGCTCCCCTGCTTTCCAATGGGCTGGTCAAGCTGGGAGAGGGGGGGGGGGGGCAAAGAGAAGAGCTGCCATCTTTGTCTGACCCTCCTCCCTCCTCTCCTCCCTCCCACGCTCTGCCCTCTCCGCCTCCATTTTTTTCTAGCGCTGGTTCAAGGCTCATTTTACACCAACCCAAAAACCTGATACAGCAGACACCTCTGCTGAACCCTGCCTGTGTGTGTGTGTTTGTGTGTGTGTGTGTGTGTGTGTGTGTGTGTGTGTGTGTGTGTGTGTGTGTGTGTGTGTGTGTGTGTTCTGGGTCAGGTTGGGGACAGGAGGAGGTGGTAACAGTAGGAGGAGGAACAAGCCGTTTCTAGACCACAGAGTGACTGGCACAGGACTGGCACACAGAGAGGGCTTGGCAGCCAGAGGCGGGCATCTTCCGCGCTCCCTAGGCACGCCATGGACAGAGAGGAAAGGTGTCTCGTCTCTCCATGTTGTCAAAGGAACTCCGCCGTCTGTGGGGACCACTAGGGTTGGGCATCAAAATGAGATACTTTTACGGCATCGATGGAATTGCTTGTATAGTAGGGCTGTCCCCGACTAAGGATTTGGATGGTCGACTATGATTGGCCAAAATGTCCCGTTAGTCGACTATAATTGGTTGACTAAAAAAAATATATATATATATATAATTTATTATTTATTTTTTTATCATTTCCATTTGGGCTGTGGGGGTGCTTAATGTCTGAAGGAGTCGACTGAAGGCTTCTTGTCCTCTGCAAAAGCATGCAATTGGTCCACTGATGGATACATCTTGATATTTGTCTAGTTTAGTGTGTTCATTAGATGGGTGAAATCCTCTTTCAGTGCCTCTGTGCCTGTTTTCGTAGGCAGTTAGCCTCTGGTATGCGTGCCATTAGCGTTAGCCGCGCTTCTAGGCCTCTTTTCTTTTGGAAAGAATGATACAAAAAAAAAAAAAAAAAAATTTACTATTCGACTAAGAGGTTGGTTAGTCGACTACGGCTCTTTTCGACCGATTAGTCGACTAATCGATTAATAGGGGTCAGCCCTATAGTATAGAGCAGGGGTGTCAAACTCATTTTCACAGAGGGCCACATCAGCATTATGGTTGCCCTCAAAGGGCCAAAGACCGTATAAATGTTAATGTAATGTAAAATAAATGTAGCTACACATTTACATATTGTTAAACATGGTGTTTCTGTATTTATTACTTATTCAAGTTATACATATTGGATATTAATTTGCATAAATGTAAAAATATATGTTAGCTTATGTTATTTTAACAAATAATTTTAGTTTATCAGAACCCCATATTACTCCACCAATCAATGATCAAACCATTCAAGTAAATAACAAAGAAGAATATCATCAAATACAAGCTATGACATTAAGTTTGTTCAAAACCTTTTTGTCACAGTCAAGAGGGGCAGAACTAACAACTGTGAGCTGCAAAGAACACATGGGACAGATGTAGCAGATGTTACAAAAACAAATGGCTGCACACAACCTTGCAGAGGCCATACATCCAACTAATGGAAGATAGTTTAATTAACAGATTGCAGAATGGGTACAGTACAGTACAGCTCAATACACACAATTGTTAAGGGGATGCAGACCAGAGAAAGACTTTCGACTTGTTTACATCAGGGTCCCCCATTTTCAATTCGTAATGAAATTGCTATTATGTGTCTGCATGAACACACAACTGTAACTGTACTCAAAAATAACAAAATAAGGGTTGTCTCAGTTCACAACTATATTGGTCAAATTTTGGGTGGGATTTGTTTGCGTCCCTACAGCTTCTTATTCAATTGAGCGAGATGCTCGGTTATGTCACACAGCCAGTTTGCATCCGACAGTTCAGACAATATTTCTTCAACCCTTTGTTACCTATTCCGCCTGGATCTTTTTTGTATTTTGGGCTGTAAAATTGTCAAAGAATGTCTGAGGAGTAAGTGCTTTTGGCTTTTTTCCTTTGTTACCTCAGATGTTCAACATACATGTATGTGTAAGAATGTGTAATAACTAAGGCTGTCAAAGTTAAAGCTTTATTAACGCATTAACCCACAATTATTTTAACACTGCTATTTTTTAACCCAATATTAATGTAAAAAAAAAAAAAAAAAAAAAAACGTTTTTTTTTTAAATTTTTTTTTTTACCTGAGCTCTTGGGGGGCCACATCAAATGACGTGGCGGGCCGGATTTGGCCCGCGGGCCGTGAGTTTGACACCTATGGTATAGAGTATAGAAAAATGCTGTGGTAACTAAATTTGGTATCGAATGGCAGTGTCATTCGATACCAAATTCCGAGACCCAAGTAGTTAACCCTATCAGTGTCAGTGAGCCAATAAGCATGTTTGTTCTCAAATATAAAATGTCTTCTGCTCAACCACAATCCAAAATCATCCAAAATGTGACAAAGCCTCTGATTGGGTCACAGCACATAACTCAATCATTTTTTTTTTTTTTTAAGGATGGTTTTGGTTACGGTATCGAATCCCAGGTATCGGTATTGGAACTGGTATAGAACATTTACAAACTATACGCAGCCCTATGGACCACACACCGACACCATAACAGACAGGTCCTGTGGTATTAAACATTACAGGCACGTATCTGATTCAAAAAGGTATCCAACACACTTGTTCTTGTAAACAACTTGCTTTTATTTATTTCCACATTCCCAACCAAATAAGACAGTTTTCTATTGTTGTTCTATTATCCACAAGCTGAACAAACGCGCATCATTTCCTAAAACCACCCCATTATTTTGTTATTCTTATCTTAATTATTGTGTGGAAGTATGGGGTAACACCTATAAGAGTAATATAAAACCACTGTATCTCCTACAGAAGAGAGCTATTAGGATTATTTGTAAAGCAGACTTATCGAGAACACACCATTATTTTTTTTAATTAATTCTGGATTATTGAAATTGCAAGAGCTAGTTAAGTTACAGACATTAGTAGTTATGCACAAGGCCAAAAGTAAAGCATTACCAGCCAATCTACAAAATAGGTTTGTCCTCATATCACAGAATGGAGAGCATAGAAGGGAAGGTCATTTTAAACATCAGTGTGCACAGACAACCCTAAAACAGATGTGTATATCAGTGGTGGGAGTCAAACTCTGGAATTCTCTTTATAATGAGTTGAAGTACTGTACAAATATTTTCCAACAAAAAAATACTTTTTTTTGTATCCACTTTTTTCTCCTTATTTTCTATTTTTCTCCCATCCCAATTTCGCTGTTTCCAATTCTCCCCTCCCCTGTCTTGAACATTGCTCGCATGTGCCCCCCACAGGTCGGTCGTAGGGAGGATAGAAGCCTTGCATCACGTGTCCCCTCCGGTACACGAGGAGGCAGCCTGTCACATCTTTTCACCTGCCAGCGTGGACTCTCATTGGCGAGGTGTAACGTGTGGGAGGTTCACACTACCCCCGCCATTTCCTGTCTCTGCTGTGCAGGCGTCCCTCAACCGACCTGTAGGAGTCGCTGTCCACAACGTCCAGATTACCACCCATCGACTTCCACCCGCTGGCTCTGCCAATTGAATTAGTATGACGGCCGGCCCAAGCCAGAGGCAACGCAGACAGCCGGAGTCGAACCCGGTGTCTCTTGCGTTGGTGACGAGCGCAATGTCCGCTGCACCACCCAGCCGCCACAAAAAAATACTTTTAAAGATGGAACAATGAGAACATATGAACAGCAGGTATACATTTCTCTGTATCCGATTTTATTTATCTTTTGTTTTTTTCTCTTTTCCATGCATCTGAGGCTCGTGACGCAGGTTTTTTTTTGTTTGTTTATTGGTATCTAGCAATATTATTATTATTATTGTTATTATTATACCGTTATTATGGTTATTATTATTCATGGTCATATTATCATTATTATTATTATCATAATTATGGTAATGATTATTAATATTATTATTATTATTATTATTATTATTATTATTATTATTATTATTATTATTATTATTATTATTATTATTATATGGTATGAAGCTGTATGGAGCACTTGAGCTGACCATTATGTTAAAATAAATATGAAGTTTGGAAGGGGGCAGGAAATACAAGTTTTCTTCATCCTGCTCCTTTTCGGGCATAGGTGTATCGTGTAAAGAAAAAAAAAGAAAAAATGATGTTGGTGATATTGTGCAAAAATTAACTGTGTACCCCCATGTACGAAACTAAATAAAAATAGTAATAGTATAGGTCAGCGGTTCTCAACAGGCACCCTAGGGTGCCGCAGAGAGCTGCCAGGGGTGCCTTGAGATTTAATTTCTTTTTATCTTTTTGGATTACAGAAAATTATCACTAAAATGCTATCTGTTGCAGCTGCACTGTTTTCCATGAAAATACCATATTTGGATAAGTTTGACCATTTCTCAAAATCTGAAAATCATTATGAAACTTGGTGTTAATAAAACACAGAAAAGGATCACCAAGTTACTCTGGATAAAAAAAATATCTTTACAGACAACATTGAGACAAAGCTTCCTGACACATCTCCATCCAAACTCTTGGAAGAACTCATTGAAATCTCATCTGATACCACCTGGAGAGCTAGTTTCAGAGTGTGGTGCCGAGTACCAAGTATCTCATGATGCAGCAGTTAAGGTGTTGATACCATTCAGCACCACATATCTGTGTGAAGCTGGCTTTTCATCCATGACAGCTCTGAAAACAAAATATAGGGCCAAGTTGAGCCTTGAGGATGACATGCGTGTGTTGCCTTGTCAAAGATCTCCCCGCGTATTGACCGTATTATTAGCCAGCAGCAGCAGACCTCACATTGAGCTAGACATTTCCACTGAGTGAACGAGTGCTTATTTTCTGTATTTATTTATATTTTTTGAGAAATGGTAACTTGGTGATCCTTTTCTGTATTTAAAAAAAATACATGATTTTCAGTTTTTGAGAAATGGTCAAACTTATCCAAATATACAATTTTTATGGAGAACAGTGCAGCTGCAACAGATAGCACTTTAGTGATCCTTTTCTGTATTTAAAAAAAAATACATGATTTTCAGTTTGAGAAATGGTCACACTTTAGTGATAATTTTCTGTAATTTTATTTAAAGAAATATGCTATTTGATTTACTACTACAAGCAGTGTAATGTCAACAGTACTAAGCCATTTAGACCTGAAACACCTGTTAATAATGCATTATATAGCCTGCAGTGCATATACACACAAATGTGTTTCCCGGTTTCTTAAATAAACATTATTTTGCAAGCAAGCACTTTTGTCATCATTGTAGCAAAAAAGACAGGACCGGAAAAGTCTTTATCGTATGTAGGGGTGCCCTGGAATATTTTATTGAACACAGGGGTGCCTTGGCAGCAGAAAGGTTGAGAACCCCTGGTACTATAGGTTACTGTATTATTTTATATACATGTAGCTTTTTTAGTTAATACTTTTTCATGTGCTGCAAAATTATTAGAAAATGCCTTTATACAGTATATATTTTAGCATTAGAATAAGGTATTTTCTGAACAGTACAGCAGGTGGATCCTAGAAGCATTAGTGGCTATTGACGTGTGTAATGAGAGCTGTGATCCTAATAAATAACGAAGGTTTTGTATTGAAATTTGATACTTTCATGCTATCGATCAAATTGAAAAATGTTGTGGTATCGATTTCGATACAAAAGTAGTTAATTTCATCAGTGTCAAGTGAGCCAATAAGCATATATGTTCCAAGATATAACATTTCTTCTGCTCAACCACAATCCAAAAATCATCCAAAATGTGACAACGCCTCTTATTGGCTCACACAGCACACACAAAGTATCATATCGTTTTGGTATCGGTATCGAATCCCAGGATGGGAATTGGCACCGGTATGGGACATTTTCAAACGATACCCAGCCCTACCCCTACATGCTGGCATCAATATTAACCTAAATGCATGCAACATCAGATATGAATGTACAATTATGAAAAGTGTGTGTGGGTGTGTACATTGTACACACACAGAACCGGAAGTTTCTAGCGAAAGGGCCATGCAGGGTGGGATTACAATGTATCCCAGGTGACACTTGTGTTTTGATATTTATTTTGGGTTTGAGCCTCATACCTTGTGAGGCAAAACAAAGACTGTTTCTATCCTGTTTGGGTTTTTCATACCGTGTTTGTGTGTGTGTATATGTGTGTGCTTGGCATATCTTGTGACATCTGCCGTGGTGTTGGCTGTGACCGGTGCACAGCAGGCTCAGAGGCTCTCATGGAGCAGATGAAAGACAAGGTCAGATCCTGGGCCACCGAGACAAGAGGCCAGACACACACACACACAGTAGTAGGCAGGGACAGACGGATGGACAGACAGATGGACTAACTACTGACAGACAAGGACATTTAGACAACAAATAAACAGAGCTAAAAGATAAAACAACAGCCAGCCAGACACAAAATCAACAAAACAACCAGCCAGACACAATATCAACAAAACACCTTGCGAAATAAACAAACACAGGGAAGGGAAAGGGGGAAGAGAGAGAGAGAAAGAGAGAGACTTGGAATAAGGGTCGTCATAAAGTAGGGCCAATACTTTATATAGCAAACATGCTAACAGAAGCCAGTGCGCGCACAAACCTGATTACAGCGATAGAGAAAAATCATATCGCGATTATGATAATGTTGTTATCATATTTCTCGATAATTATCGAAATTGTTATAAGTATAATTTTTTATTTTTTTTTAAACAACAGATGTATGTTTATTTTGCAGCAATTCTTTGTCATTGCCGCCATCTTTAGTGTTACATCCCCTCACACTCCAGTCCTCAGGCTCCAGCTGGTTTAAAAGCGAAAGTAAACCGGCTTCTCTGCTGGCTGTGGCTCCAGGGGAGTTGAACAGTTCTGGCTCTGCTAGTTTATTTTCGATCTTTTGGCGCTTTTTTGGTGGACAAACCACCGCACATGTGCACCGTGACTCGTGACTGGAGTCTAGCTCTGCTAGCACACATAGCCTACAGACGGTTTCAAACTGTATTTTAAATTAGAAAGCAAACAAAATAAATGGACAAGAGAAAAATAAATCTCAATTTGGTCAGTATTGTCATTTGGACAAGCAAAGCCATTACTTTAAGTTGCAGGCAAGAAAGACTAGTCTGTCCACTGTCTCTGGTTTTAAAACTGCCCGGACAGAGGGAGTTACCCAGGAAAGAGGGAGTTACCCAGGACAGAGGGAGTTACCCAGGACAGAGGGAGTTACCCAGGACAGAGGGAGTTACCCAGGACAGAGGGAGTTACCCAGAACAGAGGGAGTTACCCAGGACAGAGGGAGTTACCCAGGAAAGAGGGAGTTACCCAGGACAGAGGGAGTTACCCAGGACAGAGGGAGTTACCCAGGACAGAGGGAGTTACCCAGGACAGAGGGAGTTACCCAGAACAGAGGGAGTTACCCAGGACAGAGGGAGTTACCCAGGACAGGTGGAGTTACCCAGGACAGAGGGAGTTACCCAGGACAGGTGGAGTTACCCAGGACAGAGGGAGTTACCCAGGACAGAGGGAGTTACCCAGGACAGAGGGAGTTACCCAGGACAGAGGGAGTTACCCAGGACAGGTGGAGTTACCCAGGACAGAGGGAGTTACCCAGGACAGAGGGAGTTACCCAGGACAGAGGGAGTTACCCAGGACAGAGGGAGTTACCCAGGACAGAGGGAGTTACCCAGGAAAGAGGAGTTACCCAGGAAAGAGGGAGTTACCCAGGACAGGTGGAGTTACCCAGGACAGAGGGAGTTACCCAGGACAGAGGAGTTACCCAGGAAAGAGGGAGTTACCCAGGACAGGTGGAGTTACCCAGGACAGAGGAGTTACCCAGGAAAGAGGGAGTTACCCAGGACAGAGGGAGTTACCCAGGACAGAGGGAGTTACCCAGGACAGGTGGAGTTACCCAGGACAGAGGAGTTACCCAGGAAAGAGGGAGTTACCCAGGACAGAGGGAGTTACCCAGGACAGAGGAGTTACCCAGGAAAGAGGGAGTTACCCAGGACAGAGGGAGTTACCCAGGAAAGAGGGAGTTACCCAGAACAGAGGGAGTTACCCAGGACAGAGGGAGTTACCCAGGACAGAGGGAGTTACCCAGGACAGAGGGAGTTACCCAGGACAGAGGGAGTTACCCAGGACAGAGGGAGTTACCCAGGACAGAGGGAGTTACCCAGGACAGAGGGAGTTACCCAGGACAGAGGGAGTTACCCAGGACAGAGGGAGTTACCCAGGACAGAGGGAGTTACCCAGAACAGAGGGAGTTACTCAGGACAGGTGGAGTTACCCAGGACAGAGGGAGTTACCCAGGACAGAGGGAGTTACCCAGGACAGGTGGAGTTACCCAGGACAGAGGGAGTTACCCAGAACAGAGGGAGTTACCCAGGACAGGTGGAGTTACCCAGGACAGAGGGAGTTACCCAGAACAGAGGGAGTTACCCAGGACAGAGGGAGTTACCCAGGACAGAGGGAGTTACCCAGGACAGGTGGAGTTACCCAGGACAGAGGGAGTTACCCAGAACAGAGGGAGTTACCCAGGACAGAGGGAGTTACCCAGGACAGAGGGAGTTACCCAGGACAGAGGGAGTTACCCAGGACAGGTGGAGTTACCCAGAACAGGTGGAGTTACCCAGAACAGGTGGAGTTACCCAGGACAGAGGGAGTTACTCAGGACAGGTGGAGTTACCCAGGACAGAGGGAGTTACCCAGGACAGGTGGAGTTACCCAGGACAGGTGGAGTTACTACAGAGGGAGTTACCCAGGACAGAGGAGTTACCCAGAACAGAGGGAGTTACCCAGGTCAGAGGGAGTTACC
>NC_140173.1:73634432-73706932 GCF_963971535.1 Notolepis coatsorum
ACACTACAACTATTACACACACACACACACACACACACACAAACATGCACATAGACAGCAGTCATACATAGACTACACACACGGACATACAGTATGTCACCAACACAGACTAAACATATAGTACACAGTCACATAACCCATAGACTACACACCAGACAAAACCCATAGACTACACACATACACACCAGACAGAACCCATAGACTACACACCAGACAGAACCCATAGACTACACACATACACACCAGACAGAACCCATAGACTACACACATACACACCAGACAGAACCCATAGACTATACACATACACACCAGACAGAACCCATAGACTATACACATACACACCAGACAGAACCCATAGACTATACACATACACACCAGACAGAACCCATAGACTACACACATACACACCAGACAGAACCCATAGACTATACACATACACACCAGACAGAACCCATAGACTATACACATACACACCAGACAGAACCCATAGACTATACACATACACACCAGACAGAACCCATAGACTATACACATACACACCAGACAGAACCCATAGACTACACACATACACACCAGACAGAACCCATAGATAGACTACACACATACACACCAGACAGAACCCATAGACTACACACATACACACCAGACAGAACCCATAGATAGACTACACACACAAAATGCATATATATACTATGTAGTCAGATCTTCACCAACACACACACAAAGCACTTATACAGACTATGCCTGAACCACACAAACACAGCATCCCTAGCCATACTAAATGATTGCAGCAGCTTGTGTGTTCTACCCATCATATTATCTAGCTAATTGAAGAACCCCTGTCTTTGTGTGCGTGTGTGTGTAGGGATACAGACATGGGGGGTAATCGCCAGCATCTGTTGCCTCTCCTCAGGGCAATTAATTAGACTAATTTGGAAAACATGCGTGTGTGTGTGTGTTTGATCCCCCACTAAGAGAAAGAAACTCTCCAGCAACACACACACACACACACACACACACACACACACACACACACACACACACACACACACACACACACACACACACACACACACACACACACACACACACACACACACACACACACACACACACACACACACACACACACACACACACACACACACACACACCTCTTTACCATACAAGTTCTCCAAACTATTTAAGACAAAAAAAAAAAAAAAAAATGAGCAGGGTGAAAACTTTTGGAAACACACGCATCATGCACACAAGCTCAAATTAATCCCAATTTGTCGACATCGTCGGGAAGAACTTTTAGGATTTCATACTTCATACCAGCTTTTGTCACCTTTGCGTGAATAGCCAGGGGCTGAAATAATTGTGTTTCTCCTCCCAAAGGGCCACTCAGCTCACAACCCACTGGCCTAAGTAATGTGTTCCAGAGGGGAGGAGAGGGAGAGATGTGCACCACAGCTATGGGGACAATAAGGAGAAGAGTGTGTGTGTGTGTGCGTGTGTGTGTGTGTGTGTGTGTGTGTGTGTGTGTGTGTGTGTGTGTGTGTGCGTGTGTGTGTGTGTGTGTGTGTTTGTGTGTGTGTGTGTGTGTGTGTGTGAGGGTGGGGGGTGGTATGGAGTGGAAATGGCCTTAATGGAGTTGGAAGTGGTCCACAATAGGCCCTAGGACATCACCTCATAGAGAAGAGTAATAGAGAAGAGAGAGAGACATAAAGAGAGAGAGAGACCAATATGGACATACAGAAAGAGACACCAACAGAGAAATAGTGACACAAAACAACAGAGAGATAAAGAAAGAGACAAGCATACAGACAGACGGACAAAAGGACAGAGTCAGACAGGTGACGGTAAAAAAAAATAACAAAAAAACGTCATCCTAAAATAATGTTTATGTTTGTATTAGGGCAAATAAGAGTTAAATGGCTTATACATTTTTTTTTTTTTTTATTAAACACAAAGAAGGAGAAGCTCTGAGAAGCGTTTTGAAAGGTTTCACAATGTAAAGATAGGCCGTCAAAAGTGTGAGAGGAGATTTGACGAACAGACATGTAGTAGATTTTGAAATGCCTGAAGTGACATTGATGTAACGTGAATGAGAAGAACAAAGTATAAGAGGATGGAGAGAGAGAGACAGAGAGGGGAGAAAAAGGAGGGGGGGACTGTAACGTTATACATTAAGAAATGATAGCTACAGAGAACAGAACAGTCATGAACATTTCTGTGTGTGTGTGTGTGATTGTGTCTGTAGACTATGTACACGTATGTGTGTAAATTCTCCAACAAAGCTTTGAAGATGAGCGAAGTTAGTCTACCATATCCTGCCTGACTTGATATGCAAACGCTTTAGAGAATACACACATAAATAGACACATTAACCCACCAAGCATCCACAGGCACACGCACACACACAAAGAGCCAGTCAGCACAATGCTGTCACATTATATAGCGGTGTCCCAATCTGTTGACCCCTCAGTTTAACCCACCTTTTTGATAATACAGGCCTATTTGAAGGAGGGTTAAAGGGACGGGTAGCATGCAATTTAGAGATACTACAGTGTAGTCATTTTCAGTCCGCCACCTCTCTCTCCCTCACTCCCCCCCCCCTTCCTTTCTCTCGCTCTCTCTCCGTCTTTTGATTATGCGATTCTCCTTGGCAGACGAACAAATAGCGTAGAAAAGGTAGTGTTTGACACTGCCATTTTCAATGACAAAATACAATCTAGCCGGGGCCAATAATTCGACGGGGAGGGATTAGCCTAGCGGAGAGGTTGGGCCCCAGATTAAGGCGACGGCAGAGTGCGGGGATCTTGAATTTCATCATCGCTGGCGCGGGCGCACAATGGAGTATTCTTCCCTTTTCTCCTTTGGCGTCTGATGAGGGGTCAGGAGGACTCACCTCTCCTCTCCTCCTCCTCCTCCTCACTGCACTCTCTCATTCTATCCCTCCGCCTGCCTTTATATTAGCTTAGATACCTGGCCCACGAGAGGAGAGGGGCTAACTCACTCTATTTCTACACACACACAAAGCGCTTGCATGCACATGACGTACACACACATATATATACACACACACAGATATACAAATCACTTGCACCATGTACACACACACACACACACACACACACACACACACACACAATGTGGTTCTGATGGCAGCCTGGTGGTTTTCCACAGTGCCTAGGGTGGACTGCCCTCTAGTGGTTAATTTGTGTAGTTAAAAAAAGTAAAAAGACCACAACAACCCACTCTCAAGAGAGGAAGACACAATACCCTCAAATCACAGGTTAATGCATTAAAAACACACTAACATGTTGAAGATGTGGATACAGAAAACTGGAGGAATCAAGGAGGAACCATGAACTCGTAAACAATGACATACATGATGTGTGTATGTGTATATGTGCATGTGCGTGTGTGCAGGGAGGAGGAGGAGGAAGGCAGAATCCCAGTTTGAACACTGAATGATGAAATAGCAGGACTGAAGAAATCTCTCAAACAAGAACTGGCTTTTAAGGTAACAAGAGTCATTAAAGAACAGTCACATAGAGGTTGATGAGAAGGTCAGGGTGTCACATGCACTCACGCACGCACAGTAATCTGCTGCCAGGTGGGGGGGGGTCAGGAGGGCTTTGATGTGAGTCTCACTCCGAGCACCCTCTCACAACCTCCTCACTTTCACCTCTTTCCCTCCACTGTTTTCTCTCTCTTTCTCTCGCTGGCTCTCGCTCCCCCTCCCTGCCTCCCTCTCTGATCTCCACCTTCTCATCCTGTTTTGCCTCCGTCATCCCTCCCACCGTCCCCATTCTAGCCCTCTTCCAGCTTGCCTTCCTCCCTCCTCCTCCCTCCCTCTCTCTCCCTCCTCCTTCTCTGTCAGCTGAGTGTACGAGGGGTGTCGGGTTGCCTCCCCTCCCTCCCTCCCTCCCTCCCTCCCTTCCTCTCTCTCTCTCTCTCTCTCTCCATTCCAGCTGTCAGGAGCTTGGCATGGCTTTGATCACTGTTATTAGTCAGGTATGCACAGACACAGGCAAACCCAGGAACTCTCTCTCTCTCTCTCTCTCTCCTTCTCTTTCCATGCCCCTCTCCCACGCTCCGCCCTGCCCCCGTACCGCATGACCTGCTCGTCTTCTCCTCTTTCCATCAAAGGAAGAGTGGTAAGTTTCTTGGCGTTGTTTCTTTTTGTCTTGACGTGTACAGAAAGTGGCGGCATCAAAGCACACAGTCAGGTCTGTCAGTCCGGCTCATTATCATCAAATCGCTGGTGAGTCACAGCCAGCTACAGAACCACTAAAAACATTTCAGCACGTCAGCGAGATACGTACCGGCAACACTAACTTCATTTCCATTTAAAGAGCCCATAATATGGATATTTCCCAGTTACGTGTTTTAATTTTTGTAGTCTATTTACAAACATTTGCATGCGCTTATGGTCAAACAGCAGCATCTGGTTACATCTGTACACAGGCTGTGTCACTCAGCAGTATGTTTGGGTACTGTTCACATTTGAACCGATACCTACCGGTACCTTTTTTCGGTACTTTACTCTAAGTTTATCTACCAACCTCAGTTGTATTAAAAAGGTGTCCAAACGTCAAATTATTTATTATCATTATTATTTATTTAGAACAATTTATTTATATATAATATATACACACACATCTTTAAATAAAGAATAATGTTTTACAAAATAACAAGTATAAAACGATTAAACAAACCACTCTAGCAGCAATGAACTATTCTGCGTAACTAAAAAAGGTGCACATCTATATATTTAAATAATTAAATAAAGGTATTGTATTTGACAAAATAACAAGTATAAAATGATTAAACAAAAAGACAATATAAATAACTACAATCGGAATCAGAATCCGTAACCACACTTGCAACCGTTTTCGGCTTGCCATTGACCCGACTGCTTCAAGTCAAGTCAAATCCTAGGTAAGCGTGTATTGTGCGGCACACTTCATAATATGTTTCTTAAAAAGATTTTTTTTTAATCATTACCGAAATGTGGCACCGGTGGATCTCACGTGAATCGGTACTCTGTAGTACCGACGTGATTCGGTCGATACCCTGAATCGGTACCCATCCCTACTCAGCAGTCAGGCTCAGTCAGGCTCAGTCGGGCGCAGTCAGGCGGTTTTAAATGAAAATGAGCTGCTTATCCTCCGTGTGGCTCTGTGTGGGTGCACCAGGGTTCACGAAAATTCAGATCAAACTGTGAAACTAGGCGTTGCAGATCAGATCCAGCAATGTATGTAATACAAGCAAATAAAATAAACATATCTTATTTCCCAACCAAAGATGTTGTCAGAAACATATTTTAGTCAACCATTTAGGTGGAAATGGAGAAACAAAAGAGATTACGAGCGAGCTGCCGTCTTGACAAATAGAGACATGCAAGTCAGAAGTCGGAACAGAGTGTATAGTTTTTTTTTTATTATTGCAAGAGTGAACAACAATAATAAGTCAATAATAGACATATACAGTATGCCAAAAGTATTGTGTTACATATGTGTTACAAACTACATGTTACGTAGATAACAAGAAAAGGCTGGACGAAAGATTTTGTCATTCTAGCAAGAAAGGCTGGACTACAAACAAGGCGTTTCAGACAGTTCAGGAACAGTGTTTTCAGTAGGAGAGAATAACCACCCTTTGGCTGGACTTTGGATTGTGTAACTCTGCAGACGTCCTGCATGCACCTCCAGTTATATAACATACTACAGCAGCGGTTCTCAAACTACGGGTCGCGACCCACCTAACCCCGTGGGTAGGTGGGGGAAAAAAACAGAGAAAAAAAACGACAAGCCCAACTCAAGTCGTCATTTTATAAAAATCAAAAATAATTCAGATTGAGTTTTCCACCTGGCAGCTGTTTGTATTTGCCATGTTTCGCCCCTTCATCAACGGAGGCCGCAATGGATAGGTTTGTTGTCAGAAGCGTGGAGAGAGAAGAGGCGCGGATTTTCCTTGCAGAGATCTTTGACCGCCTCAATGCGTTGAATCTGGGACTACAAGGCCAGGACACAGACCTGTTTGGACTCGGAACTCTGATTATCCTGGAGTGCCACAAATGGAGATTTGGGGGTATTTACTCACCTTGATGGCTTTTTGGAGGAACAGAATGTTGTTCTTTTTTTAAGCCCATCATCTGTAGAAGGGCTCATTGAACAATTTCGCAACTATTACACGGAGAGCACGGACAATTTGGACAACTGGATCCTAGATCCGTTCATTACGCATGATGCAACAGGCCTCCCACTGCTGAGCAGGAGGCGCAAATTGATCTCACATGTGACAGGCCCGATTTTCGGCACAGACATTAAAAAATAACAGATATCGCCTCAGAGTAGAAGCGGATCTGCGCCTCTTTCTCAGCACAACGCAGCCAGGTATCATGGAACTGTTCAAATGTACAAGCACACCTAGCCCCTTTTCGTGATTGTGATGCACGCCAACAAGGTTTGGCCGAGTGAATCCACAGTCCCTTGCTCTTCAATAGGAAACCAACCTAGATTTACCTACCCGAACCGTTCGTTATACAAGTATCACAGAGAAATGTCAAAGGTACTCACAGTTGCATGAGGGTCTTGGACAGAGAAACGTAATGGTTTGAAAGCTTGGCGTTGCTAATAAACATTTTAAATAATTTTTATAAACTGGTCAACACAGCTTTATTTCCGGCATTGGGTGCCTGATGCGCATGCGCTGTGATCACAGCACAGGCGCATTAGGCAGCTAAAGCAGTTTTGAGCAGTGTTGACCAGTTTATAAAAAAGATTAAAAATGTTTATTAGCAACGCAGAGCTTTCAAACCATTACCTTTCTCTGTCCAAGACCCTCGTGCAACTGTGAGTACCTTCATACTTCACTTGTATAACGAACGGTTCGGGTAGGACCAGTTCTTCATGGTAAATCTAGGTTGGTTTTCTATTGAAGAGCAAGGGACTGTGGATTCACTCGGCCAAACCTTGTTGGCGTGCATCACAGTCACAAAGGGGGCTAAAGCACACCCTTCCCATTACGTCTAGTTTTTTTTTATTCTTGAAAAAGCGCATGTGAAGTTTGTGAACGCATTTTATTTAATATTTTTATGTTCTGGCAACATATTTGGGCTAAATATGCCTAGTTTTATAAATGTGTATACAGAAACAATTCCGTTGCTTTTGTTGATAATATTCATTCAACATAGTGCTGTAATTTCATTTTCTAATAAATATGTATGATCAAGTTCAACAACGTGTGCTTTTATTTTGATATTCCTTATTTCCACATTGAAATTACGTAATACATTAACACATTCCCCGCCGGAAACGGCTTAAGACGGGTTTCAAGTTCATGCTAATTCTGCCAGATCGCGGCGTACAACGTTATTCTGATCATATTTCATATTTTCGCCATGGTATTCATATTTCACTCACGGAGGATTGTCTGATGCTGCGGGTCTCAGCACAACTCTGCAACGCTTCAATACTGCCACCTGGTGGCTGATCGGCGAGTTGCCAAACCGGATATCCCCTTTGTTGCTCGGTCCGTCCCCTAATTCCGTCCGGCCACTCGTTTATCGTCGCAGGACTCAAGACACACACCGTGGATATGGATCGTTGCCATAACTCAATAATCCACATGATTTGGGCGTATATTAGTATTATACAAACCGGAACTGGATCGCCTCGATCCACATCACATAACTGGGATCTGTTTGCTCCACTCTCATCGCCCAACGCTACGAGGAAGCTGCCGTGAGTTTCAGCGTTTTTCTTTATTATTAACCATACAAACTGCTCTGATCTATATATCACCCATACTACATGAAGCATTTAACGACTATCACGGAATTATAAACGACCCCCCCCCCCCCCTCCGTTCACCCGCGCATGATCAGTCATAACGTTTAGGGCCATGTACAGTTGACATTTTTAATATAGCGTGGATCGGCAACAAACTGCATTTGATGATCTAATATATGCATTTATGCCTATATCTCACGTTCTGGGAAATACTGCAGAAAACGATAAAAACATTTATACTCTAGACGGTATTTTCGTGTGAATGTGTGAATGAAAAAGTAAAACGTTCCTACATCCTGAACGATAGATAATCGATGTTGAATGGGCCATAGTAATGTCAATTTAGCAATACAATTTAAAAAGTTATAGCCCTGCAAAGAAGGTGAACATCTCCATAGACTTAAAGTGGTGGCAGAGATCAAACATTGATGGATATAAGCGTGGCAGAGAAAGTGTTAAGTGTGGGGTCGCCAAAAAAAATCCTAAATAAAATGGGGTCGTGGTATAAAAAAGTTCGAGAACCCCTGTACTAGAGGTAAGGGGGAAACACAAAAAGCACAATATGACCTCTTTAAAGCCGCTACTACAGTAGGAGTTTTTTTAAACTGGTTATGAAAACAGTCTCAATGTAATACCGATGCCTCTATATGACCTACATAAGCAAACGAGGCCATCAGCGAGAAGATTGGCTATTTCTATATAGTTCATTCTAAATGCCTGTCCCTGGGTCAGATTCTAAATGCCTGTTCCTGGGTCAGATTCTAAATGCCTGTTCCTGGGTCAGATTCTAAATGCCTGTTCCTGGGTCAGATTCTAAATGCCTGTTCCTGGGTCAGATTCTAAATGCCTGTCCCTGGGTCAGATTCTAAATGCCTGTTCCTGGGTCAGATTCTAAATGCCTGTTCCTGGGTCAGATTCTAAATGCCTGTCCCTGGGTCAGATTCTAAATGACTGTTCCTGGGTCAGATTCTAAATGCCTGTCCCTGGGTCAGATTCCCCGCAAAATCAGACAAAACAATTTACGACGTGCAGCCTATGTTTACATTTTCACAGTCAAAGTTTGGCAGCAAGTCTTTTAGAGAATTGTATTTTGACATTATATTTTGTGGTTGTGGCTGATACCGGGGCAGGGTCAGCAAAGAGAAAAAGAAAATAAGTGAAGAAAAAAGGCTAAAATGGACAGCGACCTTAGTCGGTCGTTCAACGGATGGAGAGAATTGCAGGATTTGAAAAGAGTCAAAACTGGTTGTGAACTGGCCCTCTTCCTCCTCGACAGGTACAGTATGCAATAGGTCCATTTTATTCATGAAATACATTGCGAGACATGGTTTACATCAATATATGAATGCACACGCTAACCAGATCCAAGGTCTTTACGTCACCAGGCAATGGTGATATTCGTTTCGGGGAACACTACCACTCTTGTCCACAGGGGTCGCCAAAGTCAACAACAACAAAGAAAGAAACTAAAGTTCCTAGTAGCGGCTTTACGCAAATCAAGACACCATTTGACAAAACGCTGCCACTTCAAAGAACATACATTTTATTTGAATCATTATGAGAGGAGGAGGAGGAATGCTCTGAAAGGAGAGCAGGTTGTAGGAAGAGAAAGAATTCCTTTGTCCAACAACAAGTCTGTATTCATTTTACCCAATCCTGTCACAGACTTGGCACAGGCAGACGCAGAGAGCAAGGAAATGGCTTGTGAACAGCCCAGCTTCCAGTGAGTGAGAGTGTGCGTCTGTGTGTGTAGACAGGGGGAACAGATGGACAGGAGACTTCTGGTTGGCACTTGTCCAAATAGCTGGTATTGGTCCAAATAAATTCTCCTCGGCCTCCTCTCATCCCTCTCCTTTGTCGCCTCCCTCAGGAGATAACCCAGCCCAGCTCTGGGCTATCACCTGGACCAGTGTGTGTGTGGTGTGTGTGTGTGTGTGTGTGTCTGTGTGTGTCTGTGTCTGTCTGTCTGTGTCTGTCTGTCTGTCTGTCTGTCTGTCTGTCTGTCTGTCTGTCTGTCTGTCTGTCTGTCTGTATGCATTTGTATGTGTGTGAGGCCTGTGAGTGGCAGGCATGCAAACACACACACACACACCCACACACACACACACACTAATGGAAACAAACAAACAAACAGTGTTCAGAGCGCTGCATACGTTACAATAGCAGTGTTGTGTGGTGCGAGCGTCTCAGCCTGGCGCTGCCCAGCGGCCTCCAGCCAGCAGGGAGACTGACTGGCACCACTCTGTCTGAGGGGCAGAGGTGAAGGGGACTCACACACACTCCAACCCACAAACACGCTAACCACACACACACACGCACAAACACGCGTCCGCGGTAAGAAAGGGCCATGCCAGGCGGGATTATTATTCAGTCAAAAGTTATAACTGCAAGATATCAACCACTTTACATTTCCCACAGACCAGCCGCGAGAAAGCTCCAGGTTTTTCAAGTGTGATCGACCCCCGGGGAGCTCTCTGTAGAGTCAGTCATCAACACTTGTCGGAACACGGGCTGAATGTGTCGTAAACACACACAAACACGTCGCCCTGTGCCAAGCATTCCTTGTGGTGAGGCCCCATAAGCCAACTTGATGCCGTTCAGCGTTCACGTTTCAATCTGAGGGCTGGCTGGCGCACGGTTTTGACACAAGCGTGTAATGGCATGATATTGCCACTCGGTGGCAGCACTTCTACATGTAATGCGCATGGTATTTACCTTAGAAGGGAGGGAGGGGGGGAAAAAACATGGTACTCACATTTTCAATGACGAACGTCCACTCCTTGTCCTCAAACTCCTCTGCATGCGGATCCTGGAGGGTAGAATACAAGTCTGTGAGCACTGAGCACTAATAAGCCACACATGGGTGAAATAAATAAGAGGTGGGAAGATTATGGAAATAGTTTGTTGAACAATATGATTCTAAGGGGCAGTAAAATCGCCTTGACACATTGAAGTGGCTGCACTAGATTCCTCTCAAAGTCTTTAGGATGTTGTTCTTCCTTGGTTGACTGGGCGACACTCACGCCAGGAACAGACCAGGGCCACGAACGTCATTTCTCATGCGAGCAGGACACCTGGTTGGTCACACCGGCAGCGATTCCCCCACGCACTAGTCTGCTCCGCTGCTCTTTCATTATCACAAGTAAGAGCTGATAGTTATCAGCACATCCTTCATCTGTACCTTCACTGATACACAATTAACATATTAAAACCTTAATAAGGCGTTCAATGGTATTCTAATCTGGTATATGATTGCGGTTCGCGCTGAAAATAGATCAGACGCTGAAACTATTGCTGCAGGTGTGAACAGTCTAATCTGTTAACAACAGGGGCACCGAAAGGAAACAGGCTGCTGATCCTGGTGCTTGGCAGTTGCGCTGCACTTCCGTGTCCGATGTGCCGGCCCGGTGTCACTCTTGTCCAGCGTTGGCAAGCCTGAAGCTTCACACATTTACACCAGAGAGCCTCCCAGGACAGACAACCACAGTCCTGTACTGTTGGCCACAGAGCAGCTCCACTGCAGCCGCTAGGGGTTAAGTGCTAAATAGCTACAATGGGAATGCTAATCATTCTGAGAAAAGAATAGGGGTTACATTGGGAGGCATTTTTCACCTAGAGATCTGTTTAGTCAGTTCAGTAGATCATAGTTTTTTTCCCTTTGCCTGCCCGTCTTTCTCCCCATCTGTCTGTCTCTCCATCTCCCTGTGTGTCTGTCAGTCCACCTACAAACCCGTCTGTGTGAAAGCCGGACTGTCTGCCACGCTGTCTTGCCTTTAAGTCTGCCTGCAGTAGTATTGCACTTGAGAAGATGAGTGAGGTGGACATTAAGGGAGGCTGCAAACACCACTCAGTCTTATTGGACCGATGGTCAGGAGGATGACCTTCACTTTCACTTCAAGAACACACACGCACACATATCCACACTCACTTGATTCCAGGGGCCCATGCATGCATGGATGGATGGATGCACACACAAACATTACGGAACATACACTCACACGCACGCACGCACACACATTCACAATCTGATGCACTGGTGATGACACTGCCCTTTTTGTCTGATTGCTATAGCGACACGCCCTAGGGGATTGATTTGTCTGCAGTCTGCCACAACAACCAACCACACACAAGAAACATCCCTGGATCCTGCCCCACTATAAGCACGTGCACACGTACACACACAGCTGCATACCTGCCTCAACCACATTTTTAAATCCATTCCACTCTATTATTCTACTCTTCTCAACGACTCCACTATGGCGTATCCGCCTCAGCAATGTTTCACGTTTCATTGTTTTGTCCTCCTCATTTTAGTGCCGTCCATAAAGTGGAGCGGTGTTTTACAGCGCCTTCCTCCCTGAGGTGCAGAGGCTGAAATGTGCTGAGCTCAGCCCCCCCTTTGGCTCCAGTACATTAGACTGCTAGATAGAACACCCCTGTTTCTGTGTTGCTCTAAAACAGTGATGTAGTGTGAAGTACAAACTAGAGAATAGCTGCTTGGCTGAATTCACGATTCAGAATCGACTCACGTCACGAATTCCAAAAATCTATTATTTGTGTATATATCTTTGGTGTCAGCCACAGTCAAGTGGGGAAAGTAACTCAAAGCAGCAATCTAGAATAAAATCTATGAATGTATTGAATCAAGAATCAATTATATGAAGCACATCGTGACCCCAAGAATCGAAAAACAAAATCTAATGGGGAGATTCCTGAATCTGTGCACCTCCAATACTGTATGGTGAAGAGCAGACAATCGGGCTTGACGTCAGGTTTCTGGGAGGATCACTCCAGTTGACTGTGTGTTAAAGGTAGAGTTTGGCCATGAAAGAAGAGCACTTCGTTGGCGTTACGTGAAAGAAAAGCACTTCGCAGGGTTCCCACAGACATTGCAAAATGAAATTCAAGGACTTTCAAGTACTTTCATTGAACACTTTTGTTTTTACACTTGTTTACGTACTTGACTTTCTATTTTATCGTATACTTATTTTATACTATCTTTTTATTTTATCTAGCACACTCTCAGGAGCAAAACAGAAAGAAGCATTTCATACAAAGTGTAACTGAGGGGTACAATTCCCTGACTGTATTGAGAGTATGGTATTATTAAACCACTACTTAGTTATGTATAAACTGACGCCACCTGTAGCATAGCAATTACATAAGGCACACTAGTACCAGCTGGAGACACTGGGGGGGTTCCCTCCGGGTGTAAGCCGGCAGGGTAGAGGAATGTTCGGATGCAAAGTCTGGGTCAACGAGGAATAACGAGGTTCCAGATACAGGAACCAGTGCAGTACTCCCTTGATCGGTAGACAAAGCAACAGCTATAATCCAGTATGCCCGACAGCATGGATGAAAGCTAGCCAGCCTCCTCCTAGAGGCGGGCTCGAGGGTGGTCCTCACTGGGGGTAGATCCCACACGATAGTGGGGTAGACGGTTCTCTGCTCCAGCAGTCACGGTACCAAAGCAATATAATCCAACCAGAAAGAGGTTCTGCAGTCGCCGGGTAGGTTCTCCGGTGTACATATCCAACGGTTCTCGTCTAGGACTCCTCGGGTGGTGGCACGAGTTTAGGCCGCCCAGCCTGGATAAGTGCACTAGCTATATACACGACGAACCGGTGGTAATGCTGGTCACTGAAGAACGGTAGCCGCACGATACACTATAAATGATAGACTATTACTTCACATTAGAATAAGTCGAACTCAACGGTACTGCGTTAAACTCTGACACTTTAGCAATATATTCGCACGCGGTTCTCAAGGCTCTATTCAGAGGCAAAGTTGCCTACTTCACTCAGGGCTGTACGCTAAGCTTTTTCACTAGGGGCACACTTGCCCCTAAATGAGAAATTTAGGGGCAAAGAATATTTTTTAGGGGCAAATTTTTAAATAACTATTTTACCATTATAGTAGGGCTGGGCGATATGGCCTCTAAATGATATCGCGATATTTTGACATTCCCTCTAAAGCACTTAAAAATGCTTGATTGAACCCTTTGATGCATACAGTCACGCCAATATGATGATTATAATAAGTCCCTGCAACATATGTTTGCATTATTAAACCATGAAGATGCTTTAAAAAATAATTTAATGAAAATGTACTAAGAGTAGTCTACTGACACACTAATAAAAAAAATTATTTACATCTAAGACAATTTATATAAAAACTCTTGGGTGCCTTTTACACAGTACTGTGTTTTCTATCCACTTTAGCCAAACACACACACACATATATATATATATATATATATATATATATATATACACACACTACTGTGAGAAAATAATAATCACACAGACTTAATGATTTTAGAATATTTCAGATAATGAAATTAAATGTTTATATCATCAACTATCCAGTTAGTATTTATACTGTGTGTAACATTTGGCTACTTTAAATCATTGAATGTAGAGAGAGAGAGAGAGAGAGAGAGCGAGAGCGAGAGCGAGAGCGAGAGCGAGAGAGAGAGAGAGAGAGAGAGAGAGCCCCCCTCTTCGGGTTTAGATCGTCTAAGCTGCCGTAGGTGATGACGTCACACTCGAATGTAAACAGGAAGAGATGGAGACACACGGAGATGGGAATTGAATGATATACAGAAACGAATAACCAATAAATATGAAGTTATGTTTAAACTTCTGTTGTCAAGCGTTGTCAATATAACCCATCCCCTTTCCTCACGAATGGAACTAGTCTTGTGGAGTCCGCTTTGACCGTTTTCCAGGGTTAGCAGAGATCGCTAGTTAGCTTAGCATAATCCTAATGGAGACCTTGGTTAGAAGCTACCGTTAGCTCATTGCTCGTGTCAATTAAATTGCATGTTATTAAAGGTCCGCGCTGGTCTGTCTAATGAAATTACAACCGCAACATTATATTGCACTGTACAGCCCTGGTTGTAGGCTAATGTTTTACTACAATTTGTATGGATTAATTTAGGAGTGAAATGCGAATGAAGGGTTGAAATCACCACTCGCAAGCTTGCCCCCAGATATTATTTTAAACTCGCACGGACCAAATTAGGGGGCAATTTGCGATCATATCATCGCAGTGTACAGGCCTGTCACTACACGCTGTCTCGTGGTAAAGGCATCAACGTTTTAGTGCTAAGTGCTGCTGTATCCACCTGCGCCGTATTTATACGTAAGGTGAATTATCTAGTGCCAACCTCAGTTCTGTCTCGTATTACTGCGCAAACCTGGACATGTTGAGACATGCCTTGGCGTTGCCTTTGAACTTGCCATTGGGGGTATGGTCGTTGGCGCCTAGGGGTCGCTGTCCAATAGGAGAACGAATATTATGGTCTGGTTTGTACCCAGGTAAAGGGATATTCCGTGTATATATACAAAGAATATACAAGGGATATCAAACGATATACAAATATTATACAAGGGATCTCACGCAATAAATATATATATTCGGTTTAATCTGACCCTTTGTAACACAAAGTATTCTGTATTTCTGTATGACAACTAATAAAGAAACTTGAACTTTCCCAAGCACTATTTATATTTTTTTTTAAAGGGCATTTAAAAGGATACAATTCACTTTTAACACATCTGGCGCCAATAACGTCGTACAACGTGTTTCAAGGTCATGCTAATTCTGCCAAACCACGGCGTACAACGTTATTGATGTCATATTTCATTTTTTCGCCATGGTATTCATAATTCCCTCACCCAGCCTCGGCTGATACAGTGGGAGCCTGCACAACTCTGCAACGCTTCAATACTGCGGCCTGGTGGATGATCGGCGAGTTACAACCGGAAATGGATCTCTGGTGATCTCCGTGCATCTGGCAAATGCGTCCGGCACTCACATATTGTTGCAGGACTCTAGACACACATCCGTGTATATCGATCGCTGCCATAACTCAATAATCGATATGATTTGGGCGTTTATTATTATTATACAAACCGGAAATGGATCTAGTAGATCGCCGTCAAGTAAGTGGGATCTTTTTCCTCCAGTCTCATCGGCGAATGGTAAGAGGACGCTGACGTCATTTTCAGCGTGTTTGTTTATTATTATTAATGCAAACTGCTCTGATCAATATATCACCCATACTACATAAAGCATTTACTGACGATCACGGAATTATAAACGACCCCCCCCCCGTTCATCCGTGCATGATAAGTCATAACGTTTAGGATCATGTACAGTTGACATTTTTAATATAGCGTGTATCGGCAACAAACGGCAGCTGATAATCTATATTATGCGTTTATGCCTATAACTCACGTTCTAGGAATTACTGCAGAAAACGATAAAAACATATTTATATTCTAGACGGTATTTTCGTATGAATCTGTGAATGAAAAAGTATAACGTTCCTACATCCTGAACGATAGATAATCGATGTTGAATGGGCCATAGTAATGTCAATTTAGCAATACAATTTAAAAAGTTATAGCCTTGCAAAGAAGGTATACATCTCCATAGGCTTAGAGTGGTGGCAGAGAGTGGTATGAGACGGGCAAACTCCGTGGCAGTTAATGTGTTAAATGCTGTTTTTATGGAACCTTTATTATGGAAGGGGAGGATTGGGATGCAGCAAAAGTGTCCTTGAGCAAGACACTTAATCCCCAATTGCTCCCGATGAAGCAGGTTGGAACCTTGCATGGTTTCCTCCGCCGTCGGTGTGTGAATGTGTCAAATGTGAGGAACAAATTGTAAAGCGCTTTGGATAAAAGCTGCTCGGCTACACCTCAGGCAATTCACAACCTCCGTCATTTAAACTGCACAATGCCCAGCCCCTTGTTCATTATCCTTTACATATTTATATGCTGTACATACACACACACACACACACACATTACTATAGCTGAATAATCACAACTTAAAATTAAACCTTTATTCACCAAGGTAGATTCTGAGCTCTTTTTCAGAAACGCCCTGCTTCACACTCACACAGTTCCATTCACACCTGGGAGCCGAGTCCCAGTACAACCACGGTCTGACACTGTTGGACACTGTTGGCCACTGAGCAACTCCACTGGAGCGGTTGGGGGTTAAGTGCCTTGCTCAAGGGCACTCCAGCGTTTGGAATTGAAGGACGGGAGAGAGTTATTCATAATCATATCCCTGCATGGATTTTTCCTGCCGGTCCGAGGGATGAAACTGGCAGCCTTCTGGTCACAAACCTGCCTCTCTAACCTTTAGGCCACCGCTGCCTTATCTCTGATACAGAGATAGCTTGAACTTGACACCATAGCGTGAACCAAGCAACAACAAGAGGTCAAATGCTTCTAGCCGCCGGTGAGTTCAATTGTTGTTATACTGTATCTACAGGATTTGATTTCACTCAAGTTCAACACTGTTTGACAAACAATACTACCCGTGGCTGCCAGAGGCTTTGGATAAAAGCGTCAGCTAAATGTAAGTGTAAAGCTTTTCCAGTTTTTCAACCAATCCACTCATAATAAAAATATGCAGAATATGTACACACAGCACTTTAACACATTCAGCGCCAAGGACGGAATAACTTGTTTTTGGCCGCCATGCGTTGAGCGCCAAGGACGAGTAAACTCGCTTTTAGATCCTTTATTCGATTTTCTTTTATTCATTACAGGTTCACGGACCTCCGTGTTACCATAGGAAATTTCATTCTAAAATTCTGAGAGTGCAATACCAGTCGCATCCTGCTAGGTGGCAGTATAGCCCACCCTTTGAAACCTTATTTCACACTGTGTGTTACATCTAAACCCCTCTGGGCGCAGAATTTTGGTACAGGCAAGCCTAGCGGTTCACCCGATCACATTGGTATGCGTCCAGGACACTCGATGCATGTGTTGTGCCGGATTATGTCAGGGACACGATGGACACCAATACTGGAAATCGCGATCAGACAATTGGAATATTCTTTTTGGAATACCCCCGATCAAAGGTAAGGACTATCCGACGTCAATTCCACCTTGATCCTACAATGATTTCATATCGATCCAGTCGATCAACGTATGTAGTATTCAAAACGTATGCCGTTGATGACGATAAGAGCATCAAAAAACTAGCCCAGATCACTCCTAAACTATACAATATTCACCACGGGATAACGCGTGAACGTATACATGAAGAAATTATCTCTTTTTTGCATGTTCGACGGGAGAAAGAGACTGTCAAATGACCATAGTATTGTCTCTATAGCTATAATATAGATATAGCTCTCAAAACATACGCACAGTGAAAATAGGCTATGGAAAGTCGGCGCATTAGCTACAGGGATAAGGGTAATGGCTGGCGCTGAAAGTGTTAACGTGTGAAAAATTTAAGAATGGTCAAATGTGGAGGGAAGCTACAGATGCAGCCATTAGTTGTCATTACCATTTTGCCGTGACAAGTGCGCGGTGGTCTAACGGCATGGGAATTAATTAGGAAACCAGGTTTCTGTTCTGTTATATGCCCGCCAGGAGGCGCAACGTCTGTTAACTTCATTAGACGGTCCGACGCGCGGCTGTCTGTTCATTCATCAGGAGGAGCTCCACGCTCCGGCTCCACAAAGCTTTTTGTGGGGGAGAGAGAGGCAGAGAGAGAATGGACAAAATGCACTGCAAATAATGGGGTATATTGTGTTCTGGCCACGTGTTTTGGCTAAAATACATGTCGCGTCGTCTGTGTGTTGGCTAAATACATGTATTGTATGCCTCGTTTTATTAAATGTCCTTTGGGCGCAAGCAATTGATAACGCGAGCGAGCTCTCGTGTTTTTCTTTTTTTTAAGCCGCCGCTTTTATTATGAAATTCGTAGCACCACTTTTATTATGAAACAGGAAACCAATGTCTTCACTTCACCTCACTACACGATCACAACGCTGTTATTGTAATGCTTTTTGGTAACAATAAGTTTGTTTAAACATGCAATGTTGCTGAATAAAAGAATTAAAGAGTTAAAACCTGTCAAATCAGCAGTCAAAGTGTATATTTTCAGCAACGTTTGTTTACCAACGATTTTAACTGTTATTAGTGTAATATAACATTATAGATTCTCAATGCCTTTTCTCTGTGAGACAGTGGCTTAAGCCTTAGTGGAATTATCGCCGTCTCCGAGGGCCAGCCGCGTATAGGTGTAATACAGTGGGTTTGAATCCCCCTTTTTGTATTTATATAATTCATTTATAAAAATGTAGTCTATTGTGGCATTGCAGTACATGTATTTAGCCAACACACAGACGACGCGACACGGTCTGTGGTTGCGCTGTGCAGAGTAGCTTGGTTTCGGGCCTCGTCACGGAGCAGCCTTTATGACTTCCTCTGGGACAGGAAGCAGGCGCAGACTGAGGAGAGGATGACAACAAGTAGGCTACAGTACAGCAGAACTGAAGGCTTTGAAAAGTGAGCCGCTCTCCACATCAACTGGGGACTTTTTCCGTGTCACTAGTTACATTTGAATGGGTTTATTGACAATATAAGGCCACTGTGGCCATGTGTTTACTGTAGTGGAGAATGTACACTTGTGGCAGGGGTTGGTATAATGACAGCAAGACACGTAGCAGAACACAACACCAGACCCGTCAACAGTAGGTCAGCATGTTTAAGTCTCTCACTCGCTCGCTCGCACGCACGCACGCACGCACGCACACACACACACACACACACACACACACACACACACACACACACACACACACACACACACACACACACACACACACACACACACACACACACACACACACACACACACACACACACACACACACACACACACACACACACACACACACACACACACACACACACACACACACACACACACACACACACACACACACACACACACACACACACACACACACACACACACACACACACACACACACACACACACACACACACACACCTTGAACAGCGTCACGGTGATCTCTATGTTCTCTGGAACCGGCCACACCACCACTCCTCTGTAAGGGTTCTTGATACCTGGCTGCCAGCTGTGAGACTGTAGGAGAGAGACAGCAAGAGACAATACATCAAGGGAATTATATTAATAACAGTAGTAGTAGTAGCAGCAAAAGTTGTAGTAATAGTAGTAGCAGCAGCAGCAGTAGTAGTAGTAGTAGCAGTAGTAGTTGTAGTCCATTTTAGAAAGACCGCCTTCAGCAAAAATGTTCTATCGATAAAGGGTTCGTGGAACATGGAACAGCCTTCCGGTCCCCTTAAGGGAATGTACCACCCTGTCCACCTTTAGGGGCCAACTCAGGAAATGGCTGTTAGACAGCCAAATATGCACTCATTAGGGATGTTAGTGATGTTGTACTGATTGAATGTCATGTTAGTGTGGTCATGTCAGTGATGTCAGTTTTTATGAATGAACGTTGTAAGGTCCGTTTTGTGTTTGTTTTATGTTAGTACTACGGGTGGAAATTAGCCCTGGGCTATTCCCGGCATATTTACATCCTTATCATGCTGTGATGTTATGCATACACTCATGTAAATGATGTTCATTAATTTGCATTGTCCTTAATAAACAAATCTTAATCTTAGTAATAGTAGTAGTGGTAATAGTAGTAGTAGTGATAGTAGTAGTAGCAGTGATAGTAGTAGCAGTGATAGTAGTAGTAGTAGTAGTACTAGTAGTAGTAGTAGCAGCAGCAGTAATAAGTGAAGGAATCACAAGGGATGTGATCAAGAAATGTGTCCAAAAATGCAGAAAATAAAAGAAAACTCTCCCTGTAGTAGAAAATTGTTATTGCCTCTCTGTGCTATTGACCTATTGAATGGATTTCCAAAAAGCAAATAAAAGCAAAGAGAATTGAGCAAGTAAATGGAGCAAAGGTAATATTAGCAATAACACATAAGGTGCTGTAAGTGATATATATATATATATATTTTTTTTGTATGTGTTAAATAGCTCTACATTCTGACAGCCATCACTGATGGAGTGTTTGGTCAGTAACAAGGGTCTCCCAGTCCCTCTGCTCTGCAGTAAACAAACACAAAATAGATTTTCTAGTATCCAATCAGGAGAGAAAACCCTAGATATCTTTGACTTATTTCAAGAAATCTTGCCAAGCCAAATTAGCTTACTGCACTCACTGGCAAGATTACTTTACTTGTTTCAAGCACATAATATATATTTTATATTCTTAAAACTAGGTTGTATCTTATTTTTTTTGTCAGACCATTTTTGCAGTGTGGAGTTCTCTCTCCTAATTAGATAAAGTAGGAATGGGATACCAGAAAATATATTTTGTGTTTACTGCAGAGCGGAGGGACTGGGAGACCCATGTTACTGACCAGACACTCTATACCAGTGATGGCTTTTGGAGTGTAGAGCTATTATTTTTAACACGTAGACTACTTATTTTAACCAAAGAAAATACCACTTACAGCTCCTTTAAGGGAAGTCCAGCCTCAACTTCAATCTATGCTTTTGCTCAGCACTTCCCACAATGTCCTTCCCGGTCTCACGAAGCGTCTCGTGTGAACATACACTCAGCTGGAGCTCTGGAAAAGGCCCCACTATAATTCAAGCTGGCTTGAATTGCCCAACGGAAACGAGGAGGAGGAAGTGTAGCAGAGCAGCGAACGCATGCCGCCCGCACGTAGTGTGGTTCCTCCCAGGTGGGAAACATTGAAGCAGGTTAAGCAAACCTCAATAATTAGTAGGGCTGTCTTAAATACTTCAAAGCTTTGTTCGATGGGCATGGGATTCGAATATGAAAATAAAATTCGATTATTAAAAAAAAAATATATATATGAATTATTATTATTATAATTTTTTGTTTTGTAAAATCAACTCTGCCTCTCTTTGTTAATTACAACAAGCAATGCTGTTTGTTATTTAAGATGAGGTCGGACTCGGAACTGACAGATGTGTTCATTGTGCTGCTTTTATAAAGCCTCAAATGACTGCTTACAATATTTCATGAAAGCAAAGTGTTTTGTTTGTCTAAGATTTAAAAAGGTTTAAACTTTACAGCACGGACAACGTTGAACAAAGTGCTGTACAAGTCCCACAACATAAAAAAATAAAAAGTTAAAAAAATATAAATAAAAATAAAAATGTTATTCATTTTTTTTATTTTATTTCAAAGCTTCGAATTAAAATCGAATCTCGGCCCAGAAGCTTCGAATTCCAAAAAAAAATCGAAGGTCAGCCCTAATAATTAGCTATCACGTTTTGATGGACAGATTTGAAAGTGCAACACACAAGTTGTGCGCTTTGCATAAATTGTAATCTTGCCACACTGATAACCACCGTCTAAATGGCGAGAGCATGTCACAGACTGACAAACGGTACCCTCCCCTTCTTATCACCACAACTATGATGTTTGATGTTGGCCAGCACAGTGTAACTTATGCCTAATTTATAGTAACTCAAACGTCAAAGTGGCTGCTGCGAGCCTACCTGCCTTTAGTTCACCAGAAGTGAGGAAAACCGTTTGTAGTGACATCATACATATTTTTGTATCCACTTTTTTCAATTTTTTCTCCCATCCCAATTTCCTGTTTCCAATTCTCCCCTCCCCTGTCTTGAACGTTGCACGCATATGCCCCTCACTGGCCGGTTGTAGGGAGGATAGAAGCCTTGCATCACGTGTCCCCTCCGATACACACGAGGAGGCAGCCTGTCACATCTTTTCACCTGCCAGCACGGACTCTCATTGGCGAGGTGTAACGTGTGGGAGGCTCACACTGCCCCCGCCATTTCCTGTCCCTGCTGTGCAGGCGTCCCCCAACCGACCTGTAGGAGTCGCTGTCCACAACGTCCAGATTACCACCCATCGACCTCCACCCGCTGACTCTGCCAATTGAGTTAGTATGACGGCCGGCCCAAGCCGGAGGCAACGCCGTCAGCCGGATTCGAACCCGGTGTCTCTTGCGTTGGTGACGAGCGCAATGTCCGCTGCGCCACCCAGCCGCCTAGTGACATCATCATTTATACTTTGCGCTGTCTTGAAAAATATGATCATGTCCATAGCTCTGTTTAAATACATATTCTCTGTACAGCCTTGACTAGTGATGCACGATATATCGGCCGCCGATATAATATCAGCCGATATGGCCGTTTTTTTACACATCGGTATCGGTCCGATATCAAGATAGGGCAGATATATTTATTAAAAAAATAAATAAAAAAAAAATCTTTTTACATGTTTTGGCCTTAAATAGTTTCAAAATATCAGTCATTTCTGAAAATAAGTTACAAAAGTAAAAAAAAGTATGCGTTTTGGAAAATAGCTCTTTATTTGATTATCATAAAAAAGTGTTTTCTATACAGAGATATCGACATCGGTAAATATCGGTATCGGCCAGAACAGCAATATTAATATCGGTTATCGGTATCGGCCACAATTTTCACATCGGTGCATCACTAGCCTTGACTAGTTAATATAGTTAACTATACAGCTCAGACACTAGGGCGACAGTCTTAACAGTGTTCTTAACACAACGGCCAAGGCCCAGGACAGATTGACTTAGATATGACATGTCCAAGTCAGGGCTGGGCGATATAACGATAATTATCACGATATATTTTAATAATCGATATTAAAAAAATATATATTTTTTTTTGTGACCTGCAACAGGGCAGTTTTAAAACCAGAGACAGTGGACCAGGGGTGCAGTCGTGCACACACGCGGTTACACGGCGTGTTATTAGTAGGTCACTCAGGGCAGAAGTGCGCGCAATGATAAGTACCCGGCCGTTGTAGAAAGCTACCCGGCTGGCGGCCGGCACTTCTCACCTAGACTTTGCATAATAATAGGAACCTACGAGAAGGTGAGGGGCTGCTTGATCTCCATTGTTATGCATAATAATCATCTGTTCTGTGCGCAACTGAGGGAACATGTTTGCGCGGGAGCGCGCGTGGCGTGTAACCAGTTCCCATATTACGACTGCACCACTGCAGTGGACAGACTTGTCTTTCTTGCCTGCAACTTAAAGTAATGGCTTTGCTTGTCCAAATGACAATACTGACCAAATTGAGATATATTTTTCTCTTGTCCATTTATTTTGTTTGCTTTCTAATTTAAAATACAGTTTGAAACCGTCTGTACACAGTAGGCTATGTGTGCTAGCAGAGCTAGACTCCAGTCACGAGTCACGGTGCACATGTGCGGTGGTTTGTCCACCAAAAAAGCGCCAAAAGATAGAAAAGAAACTAGCAGAGCCAGAACTGTTCAACTCCCCTGGAGCCACAGCCACAGTATTTTTTTTTAATACTCGATTTTTTTTGTATCGAGTGCTATGATATTGTTATCGATATCGTTATCGCAATATCATTTTTGGCCATATCGCCCAGCCCTAGTCCAAGTAAATCACATCTTGTTCTTTTCTCGTTAATCTTGACTCCAGTCTCGTGTCAGATACGATAAAAAAAACCTAAACCCATTTTTTTTCATTTTCTCATCTTTGTTTACCTTTCTTGTCATATATGTTATTAATTTGTCATCTTATGTTCATCATGTCAATTATGTATTTATTGTAAGTCTGACCAGAGCTCTTTCTCACTTTCTCGTCAGACGCTTGTGTGTCCACTTGTCTCTCCGATTGTAAACTGAGAATCCTTTCCAGAAACAGAAATAAACTATGTTCTATTTTTTATACAATTTGAGTCATCTGCATTTGTACAGTTTCACTGTTTGGCTCATTTAAAATATCTCTGCTTTGATACTTTGCGATCACATTTTAATGAGGTAACTCGGCAAATACGAACCTTGGATGATTTCCGCCGACTCCTGCGTGTCCAGACCACCACCAGCTTGTCTGGCTGCCTGGAAGAGAGGAGAGGACAACGGCTGGATGAGTAAGGAGGAGGAGAGAGGACTGCAGGGATTTCAGAAGAAGATTACCTTATTACACAAGGCAATTGAAATGTGTCTTTTCGCATATCCCTCCTAGTTACACACACACACACACAGTACCCCACACACACGCATTTCATCAGAGGTCCGAGCGCATGGTCGCCCGCAGTGCAGCGCCCCTGGAGAGGTTTTGGGGTACAGTGCCTTGCTCAAGGGCACTTAGGCAGGATGGTGGGCACCTAGTGATGCACCGATGTGAAAATTGTGGCCGATACCGATAACTAGGCCTGCCGCGATAAGCAATAAATCGATTAATTGCCGCGATAATTAAAATTAATGCAATGATTTTGACGGGCGCGATTAATTGCTATTTGCGCGTTTGTTTTAATGAGGCGGAACCAGTGCCCCTTGTCAGTCACTGTCCGTGTTGGGAGGCGGGCCGCTGGCTTTACTACAGAGCAGAGAGCACAGCACAGGAGCTCCGTGGGGCAACACCACATAGCTTAACTACATTTCTCAATAGTGTTGCTCCTTTTAACCAAGTAGCGTTATTTGTAGTGTAACGTTAGCGTTTTAACGTTAGTAGCTAACGTTAAAACTAACTTAACGTTAGTTGTTCACCAACAATCTCAACATTTGTTTTATCATTAGCTCATGCAGATCTACTAGTAGCATCAGCAAGCTAACGTTAGCTGGCCCCAGTCCACTAGCATCATGTCGATCTACCAGCAGCATCAGCAAGCTAACGTTAGCTGGCCCCAGCCCATTAGCAGCATGTCGAAGTAGTAGTAGCATCAGCAAGCTAACGTTAGCTGGCCCCAGTCCACCAGCAGCATCAGCAAGCTAGGATAATAACAACAATACTTCCGGTCCGGTCGGTGGGCTTCAAAATAAAAGTCTAAAACACCGGAAAAGACGGAGCGGTGGGCTTCAAAATAAAAGTTTTGGGAAATAAATTTCTCAAAAAAAATTTCTCTAACCGGTCGCAATAATATCGCTTATCGCGATATTTTCGGGGGCAATTAATCGCCCAGCAAAATTTGTTATCGTGGCAGGCCTACCGATAACCGATATTAATATTGCTGTTCTGGCCGATACCGATATTTACCGATGTCGATATCTCTGTATAGAAAACACTTTTTTATGAGAATCAAATAAAGAGCTATTTTCCAAAACGCTTTTTTCTTTTACTTTTGTAACTTATTTTCAGAAATGACAGATATTTTGAAACTATTTAAGGCCAAAACATGTATTATAAAAGAAAAAAGAAAAAAAAATATCTCAACCCCAACCAGCCCCCTGAACTCATGCTTCACTCTGCTCACCACACAACCCCAGCCAACCCTGAACTCATGCTCCACTCTACTCCCATCTGGGCGCAGATACAGATCTCAGATCTGTAAAAAAGCACTCTTCGGCAAGAGATTCGTGCCCTCTGCCCTCAACGAACTGCAGCAATAACATTTAATGGACTCGTGTTCGTGTATTGTGTTCCCCGTGGCTGTGTTCCGTGTCCGATTGATGTTCCAGGAATTATTTGTGTGTACAAGGAATCTCATTTCCTCTAAGGAGGATAATACATTATTTATCTATATCCATCTAATATGTTGTGTTATTGCCAATCCCTCCTTTTGTTTGTTTTTTACTGCTGGCTGTGAGACAAATTGTCCCTTTGGGGATAATAAAGATTTACTCCATTCTACTCTGGATCTAAACATTGGATTTGCTTATTACAAAATGGAGAATTGAGGAGTACATAATAATTTCCCAGTAATTGCCATATTTCTCATTAACTAGAGTAATAACATACGCTATTCAAGCTTTGCAGCTAATGCTAAGGCCAGGCAATGCTTACAACTCTCCAAAACAACTTTGTTGTCGTTCTACCACTTGTGTTGCTGACTGTACAACCCAATAGGACCACGTTGTTTTCAAATCAGCTCAGTGTATTAAACTTCAAAAGGTGCTATAGATAATGATTTTATGTAAAGTAATCATGTTTTCCTCTTTTAAATAATACGTCATCAACATAGCTTTTAGAAAGGTGCAGAATAAAATAATAGCTTTTCCCCCCAAAAAAGTACTCGAGTAGTATTGCAGTCCACTACCGTCACAACTCACAAGTCTTGTAATACAAGCAAAGAAAATGCACCGCTGGGGCGTCCCGGTGGCTCACCATGATAGAACACGTACCATGTCATCGCAACATCCTGGGTTTGAATCTAGGACATGTGTTGCATGTCATCCCCTCCTTCTCTCTACCCCTGGTTCCCCGTCACTCACTGTCCTATCCCAATCAAGCACAAATGCCCTAAAAGCACATCTTTAAAATCTAAATAAATTAAAAGAATGTCAAACTCTACAGTAGATTGGCACAGTCTGCCTACATCCATTTTCATACATCCATCTATCCCACTAGGCAGATCATTTGACCACTTTGGTTTAAAAAGGTGCTATAGATAAAAAAAAAAATTATGTAGACAAATAATGTTTAGCTGCAACCTTTTGGTCGATCAGTCCACAGAAATGTCCTACCATCTAGCGGCAACAGTTTTGGCCCCAGGGGGCAGGGAATTTGGCAGGGAGGTCAAGTGAGAGTGAGTGTAAAAGTATGTGCGTGGGGTGTGGCCTATCACAAAAACATCCGCAGAGCTTTTATAAAAGGTGCAGAATAAAAGTATTACCCCGCCCCCTCTGTCAGTCCAACCGGAAGTCTGCCTTTTTAATCATTTCTCAAAACAGAAGTCTGCACGTCACATCACAGAATCGTTAGCTAGCCGACACATACAATTCACAAGGATTCCAATGATAAAATTAGTTTACCAAGGCAATCAGTTAGCTTGGTTTCTGAGAAAACGGCGACAATTTCTCAAACCGGAAGTCTCAAACACGCTGGCAGCGTCTCTGCCCTCGTCTGGTGAAGAAGAAAACGGCGGCGTGCTCACTGTCAACCTTCTCTTTTTCTACCTAAAATTTGTTTCATGTTTTATAATATATGCGAGAAATAAGAGTATATACATTTGCAGGATCTTGATTCATATTTTTATCTGCAACGTCTAGTTTGACCTAAACTTGGCTCGATGGCTCTTCCTCCATGGTACCAACCCCCCCCCCCCCCCCCGAAGGGAGGGAGGGGGAGGTGTAGTGGGACATGTTATCTATAGCACCTCTAAATACTCTCTGGTGAGCCTGCTGCTTGAAGCTCTCAGTAGAACTCGAGTGGATTCACACATACATACATAAACACACACAGAGACCAGCGCATTATGAATAAATGATGAGTCTAAGCTGAGCACCGGCCTCGTCTCAGTTAACTGATGCATACACGACACTATCCGCATGCAGCATCGTGTGCGCACACACAGGAAGAATACCTCTGGGGGAAAGACATAGCACAAAGGACACAGATGTAGAAGAAGACAATGCCAGCAGACAACCAAAGAAGAATAGGTTACACAACAGTGTGGAACTGGACAGAATGTGCACACACACACAAACACCTTCTGACAGACCGCATGAGGGTTAAGTAGAGCAGGGAGCATAAGCAGAAACACACACAAGAACAGTCCTCCAGGCTCAGGGTGTTGAAGCTGATTAGCGTGTGTGTGTGTAATGTACACACTAGGGGTGCAACGATTAGTCGACATAATCGACGATGTCGATTATAAAAAATCGTCAACGAGGAATTGTTGCATCGATTTTTTTTTGTACTACCTATCTTTGTGAAAGTGGCTTCTCAGCTCTGGTCCAGCCAGCTGAAGACTTCTTAGCTTAACATAACAGACCGACAGTAAGTTTGGGGGAACTAATGGGATAACTGGGGATGTTGTTTGGTCCTGACAAGAGTCTCAGAGCAACTCTGAGGTCATGCTCAATGTCCAATCTGTTCCTCTGCTCTGTCTTCAGCTGGACCAGAGCTGAGAAGCCACTTTCACAAAGATAGGTAGTGCAAAAAAAAATATATATATATTTTCTTTTATATAATTGTTTTTCGATTAGTCGACTAATCGAAAAAATAATCGACAGATTAGTCGACTACCAAAATAGTCATTAGTTGCAGCCCTAGTACACACAGTGGCGTTTTTATATGTAAAATGTTGGTGGGGCAATGATTTTTTTTCTTCTGGCTTGGTGGTAGGCGTGGGGGTGAAAACGGACGTTTTAGTGGGGGAAAGAACACCTTATTTATTGCATTTTGATGATTTCTTTTGCACTTTGGATTTTTTTAATTAACTGCTATTATAGAGCTCAACGCCACTGAAGGCCACACCAAAACACACAGACAACTTTTTAGGGATTCTATGATGACAACCACATTATGACAACAACCTAGGGCTGGGCGATATAACGATAACGATAATTATCGCGATATATTTTAATTAGGGCTGTCTTAAATACTTCGAAGCTTCGTTCGATGGCACAAGCTTCGAACATAAAAAAAAAATCAAAGTAAAAAAAAATATATATAATTTAATACAAAAAAAATAAAAATGTATATATATTTTTTTGCCTCCAAAATCTTGCGCCTCCATTCCAATGAAACGAAAGTAAGCGGCGCCTTCCCGCCTCCATTCCAATTAAATGAAAGTAAGCGGCGCCTCGACTCCACCTCTCTACAACAAGAACGTGGAGATTATCTGTGTTGAAAACAACAAGGACATGTGCAGCAGACATGTCGACGAAGAAGCGAAGCAATGCCGTTTGTTATTTAAGACTATGTCGGACAGATTTGTGTTCATTGTGCTGCTTTTTTAAAGTATCCCGACCCATATAAAAATATGTCTTAATAAAACGTGCTTAATTAAGTCGAATTCTGCCTTTGTCTCTATCAACTACATATAAATATTTATATAATTGTTTGCTTGATAGACGAAGGTTGCAACATAATTATGTAATGTCATGTCGTTGGCTGTGAGAGCAGCCCCACTGCACCCAGGCAGGGCAGCCGAGTGAAACCTTGTTGGCTGCGTCACAATCACGAAAGGGGCTACTTAATTAATTAATCCAATCCACTTTATTTATAGAGCACATTTAAAAACAACAAAGTTTACCAAAGTGCTGGGTTTCCGTTAGAAAAAATTGTTGCCGGCCTCAGTGTCCGGTAGATTTCAATCTACCGGTCAAATGAGAGAAATTCCGGTCAGAGTTTATTGAGCTTAAAAACAATTGATAGGCAAAAGAATGACAACAAAACAAAAGAATGACATCATCAAGGCATGTAGATTTATAATATTTTTACTTAAAACGATGCTACTTTTGCGTATAAAGTCATTATTCTAATAAAATTAGTCTAAATTATTATATTCCAAATAAAATAAGTCCCGAGACTCGTGCTGCTGCCGACTTTAAATCAAATAGGTGTCTGTGGGCAGTCGCCCGACATTAATAAACAACAGTCTGTTATAATCACATTTTTATGAGCTAACGAATTCCGTTATATTGGACATTTGTATTAATTATATCAAGCGAAGAACTGAGAAATTTGGCAGAGAGAGACGGCAACATTATCGTGGGTTTGCGTGACGACTCTCTCTCTCTCCACCTCCCAATGACTTATTTGCGAGAGTATGTCGATGCAGAGCAGCAGATTCAGCTGTTATTGGCTCTTTTCTGGGGACCGCACAGCAGCGCCCCCCACCCAACATTGAATTGAAAATGGCTGAATTGGAGTACTGCTGGAGTACTGCATTGTGCTGCTGCTGCTCCGGCTCTGCAGCTTCACAAAAGTTCGCACACCCAGCACTAAGCTCTCGCTGACAACGTCGTTGTCATTATTAGAAGCAACAATGAAACAAATGTAATGATTGTTTCGTTCATTGCATAGGCTATTTAATTTTAGCCTATTTTAATACAATTCAAATAATCAAATTGTGCTTAGACTCAGGGAATTATTTTCATCGGACATTAAGACCCGAGAGATTAAATATGTCGGACTTCAACAGATTTTGCCGGTCAAATACCGGTAATTACCGGCTAACGGAAACGCTGGTACAAGTCCCACAATATAAGAAAAAAATATATAAATATATATTATATATATATTTTTTTCCCGAAGCTTCGAATTAAAATCGAAGCTCGGCCCCGAAGCTTCGATTGCCAAAAAAAGCTTCGAAGGTCAGCCCTAATTTTAATAATCGATCTCGGAAAAAAAGAAACATCGGAAAAAAATATATCGAATATTTTATTTATTTTTTTGACCTGCAACAGGGCAGTTTTAAAACCAGAGACAGTGGACAGACTTGTCTTTCTTGCCTGCAACGGCTTTGCTTGTCCAAATTACAATACTGACCAAATTGAGATTTATTTTTCTCTTTTATTTTGTTTGCTTTCTAATTTAAAATACAGTTTGAAACCGTCTGTACACAGTAGGCTATGTGTGCTAGCAGAGCTAGTCTCCAGTCATGAGTCACAGTGCACATGTGCGGTGGTTTGTCCACCAAAAAAGCGCCAAAAGATCTAAAATAAACTAGCAGAGCCAGAACTGTTCAACTCCCCTGGAGCCACAGCCAGCAGAGAAGCCGGTTTACTTTCGCTTTCAAACCAGCTGCAGCCTGAGAACTGGAGTGTGAGGGGATGTAACACTAAAGATGGCGGCAACGACAAAGAATTGCTGCAAAATAAACATACATCTGTGGTTTATAAAAAAAAATTAAAGTTTTTATATATTCGCTTTTTTTTGTATAGAGTTTTTTTTATTGTTATCGATATGGTTATCGCGATATCATTTTTGGCCACATCGCCCAGCCCTACAACAACCTTGTCTTTAACTCATTCAGCACCTAGAGGTTGCTGTTTACCTTGTGGTAAGAAGGCCAGTGCTTTAAAGAATAGGGATAGATGGCTGTGTTTGCAGGGCTAAAAACTATATTAAATATTATAGCTATGGATCTAATAACACGTCGATTGTCAGTGAGTTTCTTCCGGTCAACATGCAAAAAACAGATAATTTTGTGTTATAACCGCTCCCCATGCCCAAGAAGGAAAACCCGGACAGGACTTTTTAGATCGATGCACAGCCCAAGCCAGAGGGATTCCAATTATGTGCAATACCGGCCGCAAGACATTAGGTGGCGGTATTGGCCGTTTGCGATCTCAGAGCCATTCCCAATGATAACATCAGGCTGGATGGATGAATTATGAATGGATATAGCGAATAAAAGAAATAACGATTAAAACCCGACTTTTCTCGTGATTGGCGCTCAACCACCGGCGAGATAACCAGACTTTTTTCGTCATTGGCGCTGAAACAGTTAAACATGACACTGCAATCATCAAGCGATTCAACACAACAGCATTGCCAAAGCACGGACCAGGACCATAACATTAGGATGATACAGGGTGCGAAATTAACGGGGGCTTGGGGCAAAATGCCCTCGAAAATGGACCAAATGCCCTTGAAAATCAGTTAAGGGGGGGCAAAAAAAGCCCCTGACAGTTTACTAATTATATATATGCTCTACAGTGCGAGCATTTCACTCGCATTTGCCCCTAAAATGTGTGTGTGCAAACCGGAAAATTTTTTTACTCGCATAATGTGTGAGACGAGTGAAGATTACAAACTTTGTAGTGCTTTTTTCGCTCCGCTGCTAATCGTTCAGAAACTACAAGTCCCACATTCCACAAGCCGCATAAACGTTCCAATCACAGTCGAGTTTCCTGTGGTGAGTGACGCCCCCCGCGACTGGTTTCATGCGAGAGAAAGGAAACGATAAACACAGTACGCGCTGGAAAAGAAAGTCACGGTACCGGCATGGGCAGGTTATACATTCAGACAACGCAAAAAATTCAGCCAGCCATGAAGCCCATTCATTTTTATTTTGAGCAAAAGACGCAATCTGAAACAGCAAGGCAGAGATGACATGAACTAAAATACTAATAAAATGTATATGCAATTTAGTAAGATGCTATATCCATACAATTACATAATACATTTGAGCAAATAATAGGCAAATCTTTAACCTCTTTAACCCGAGCGGTCCATCGGCGGACTGCAAATGACATCGTCATAAATCAATCTCCCGACTGTATGACATAATGTTGCGTTTTTTTTAATCAAATGTATCGAAGAGTAAAGACCATAATCCTGTCAAAACAGCAGTCATAGTATATATTGTCAACAATACGTTTGTTTGATTCTAGCTTCCTGCAAGCAAATTACTTGTGTATGATTTTTTTTCTCTCTGGATTCTCTACCACAAAACTAAACATTATTGGCATAGATTGGAACGCAGTTAGTGTGTCTACCTTCTGTGAACATTTAGCATTAGCAACAATCCGTGTTGCAAACGGATTCAAAATGGCGGAGCCATATCCATTATTAGAATGGAACTGTACATAGAGTAGATTTCATTCACGGTTCTTCAGTGCACGCCTGGAGATACTAAATCCAAATTGAACTCTGCCATTTGAAAGAGGAAATTTGGCCCGATCCATAGATGTGTGAGTTGGCTATAATAATTTATAGGCCTGGTATTCCTGTTTCCCACAGGATTTTCAGAGACTATGGGGGGTGAACCTCCGAGGCATGCCCCCCCGTAACTTTTTTGTTGTTGTACATTTTAAAGTTAAATGCATCAATCTGGTGCACTTTGAGAGCAAAATAAAGAGGCTAGATCTATGATGAACTTTGTGCTCAAAATAGGCTTGGGCGGTATGACGGTATTAAGGTATACCGGGGTATTTAGAAATACCGACGGTATTGATTTTCAATACCGTCAAAATCAGAGTTTGGTTTAAGTTTCTATTTCCACTGAAACGGAGTTTATACAGGAACGGCATTGGGTTTCGGTTTCCATTAGTGAAACGGAGTTAACTTTCGAGTTGGTTGAAGTGCGTGCACACACACACACAGCACGGCCAGCAGAGAGCAGGGGAGGCGGTCCGTATTTCCCCGCACAGGGCTATTGTGAGTCACGTGAGGAGAACACAGATGTGCGTCACACTAACCTACCTGTATGCATTTCCTCTAACTCTGAGCAGCTGCTAAAGCTTAAGCAATAATAATATTAATAATATGATGTTATTGAACGATGAAGCGTCGAAGTTAACCACCGTCACTCCAGCCCACGATGAGCTCCCTGACCACACGTTTTGTCAAACAAGAGCTAAACTTGCACACACTGTCGCATTTGGACAATTAAAGGACTGCAGTCTGTTTGGATTTAAGCAAAACCCTCGTGCCATGAGTCGACTCGCCACCAGTGACTTCATCCAGCACAACGAGACTACGAGAGACGGAGGCACTTCTTTGGGAATGTAATATAAAACGGGGTGAGTGAGTGTTGACATTTTTTAATCCTAATGCAACTGGCTCACGTTGATACATGGTGCCGGGCTGCCGGCCGGGCTAACTAGCTACCGTTAGCTCACGTCGATACCTGGATGGTGCCGGCAGGCGGCAGTGTCTACCTGTGAGATTTGTTTACCTCGAGGTTGAAGAAAGTGCACTTTCAGGTTGAAAGAACAGCCCTAATCTCAACGTGTTTCAATATAAGCAAGCGTTATGTATGGTGATAATAACGAGTATATTGTTAGCTGCGCCGCCCCCCCACGCACGCATCATACCGTCATATAACGTGCACCGGGGTATTAGGTCATGAAGGTATAACGGTGTGAAAAAAAGGATACCGCCCAGGCCTAGCTCAAAACACAAAATCGACTAGACTAGGGTGGACGGTATGGTCTAAAATGTATATCACGGTATAATTTGAAGCATAGACGGTAACGGTATATATCACGGTATCAGTGTTTCTGTTAGAATAGTGCAATACTCCAATTCAGCCATTGGCAATTCAGCCGTTGGGTGGGGGGGCGCTGTTTGACGGGCCTGTGACCAGACCTGAAAGAGCCCCTGGCTCTGCGGCTCTGCAGCTGCATGCTATTCGCAAATCCACTGCTGCAGCCGTCCTCCCGCTGCAGCCGTCGTTATCATAACACTACACACATATCGTAATGTTTACAGCAAACTGTAGTTGATCACCAGGTATGTTTTATTAACGTAGAATAATTCATATAAGAAAAACTATAGGGAAATATCTTTTCTCCACTGGTTAAAAATGCCAGGAACTGAAATTGAAACTTGCTGTGAGCCGCGGTGATATGTGTTTATTATGAAATGACAATTGCGTGTTGACACGCCCACTGCGCGAAGCCTCCTAAATAACTTTTTCCAGTTTGCACATATCTATTATCTATGACTAATTCTATCTATTTTTAGGGGCAAATGCGATTGAAATAGTCGCGCTGTGGTTACATGACGTCATTGCTATTTTAGAGCTGCTCTACAGGTTACACGGTATAGTCAAAATCCATACCGTAGAGCAAATTAATACCGTTTATACCGTCCACGTCCACCCCACTGCTTCCCAATCCTCTCCTCGAAGCACCCCAGCCATTCCATGTATTTGTTAAATTCCACCACCAGCACACCCGATTCAACTTAACTAGCCCTTTATTAGTAGAATCAAGGTGTGCTGGTGGTGGAATTTAACAGGGGTGTCTCTCGAGGAGAGGTTTGGGAACCACTGGACTAGAGCATACATTTGAGCCATCAAAGAAATTAAGCAAAAGTGGTTACCTGTGTTGAACTGGTTTATTTTTTAGAAAATAAAAAAATATAGTGGATTACTATTACGACTACTACCACTGCCAATACTACTGATACATCCCTATTGGCAAACTTTATATTTAAAAAAATTGTTTATATAAAAAAAAAAAAAAAAAAAAAAAAATTGGTTCATTATACAACTGTGGCGGGACTAATTAGCGGGCCGCCACAGTCTAGGTAATTAATGGGAAACCCTCTATAATAATATTTCAAATGACATGTGTCCGGATGGCAGAATTCAGTACTGTATCTACAAAACCTTCTGTTTAATTATCTTCCCTTTATTCATTTGCTTAGATTTTTTGTACCCATGATCTCAAGAAGGTGCTGAACGAGGAAAGAAAAATCATAATTTATATTCTCTTTTGTTTCATCACAATGTACTCAAGCCTAGTAAAAGACACAATATTTCTGACACTGGGAATACATTCCATGGGATACATGTCCCTAGATACCAAGAACATGCAAATGGACCTTGTAGAAGTGGAGCAATCTTCCATTTACTTATGTATTTTTAGGCGGATTTTCAGAAAATAGGGCTAGGGCTTAACAGGTTAAAAATGAATAACATTTGTCTGGAGTTCTTTTTGGTAACACTAGGTGGGGCTCTGCCACTGTGTACACACGTGTGAGCATGAATCCGAGTCAATCTGTGAAACTGAACGTGTGTTGCTGTGTCAACAGTAGTGCTGCTCGAAAAATTCTAAACACTATTATTAAACACGGTTACTCAATGATTTGAGAACATCATATGACGACCAAAGGCTGCCTTGCCATCATCTTCTAATCTACAAGTTAACACTTTGATTGCCTAAGGCTAAATTCATGATATACCATAGGTTGCCAGCTCTATTTGTCTATGGAGAAATTCCCCTTCTTTGCAGGGCTATAACTTTTAAAATTATATTGCTACATTGCCATTATTAGGGCCCATTCAAAGTCCTATATGTATTGTTCATTGTGTAGCAACGTTAAACTTTTTCATTCACATATTCATAGTAAAGTATGGTCTAATGTATAAGTATGTTTTCATCTCTTTCTGCAGCTTTCTCCAGAACGTGATCTATAGCCCCAAATGCATTATATTGATGATGCAATACAGTTTTATGGCAATCAGCGCGATATAAAAAATTCCAACTAGACGTACTTCTAGAAGTTACTACACGTCATCTGATGTTGACCGGATGGGCTAGGGGGCGTTTATAATTCCGTGGGCAGCGTTATACCAATCATCTAATGTGGGTCAAATGTTGATAATAGCAGTTAGTATCGAAGACGGTAACGTTACACGCTAAAACTCACCCCAGTCTCTGCGCGCCGTTGGGCGATCATCGTAGAGTAGAAATTGTATCATTATGGGATGTAGATTTACCCGGTCCATCTCCAGCTTGTATAATGGTATATACGTCCAAATCATGTTGTTTATCGAGTTATTGGCAATCGATCACTGTGTATTGTGACGAGCTAGAATGCCGGGACCTATAGCGAGTGCCCGGAAGTAATACGGACGTCCAGCACAACCTCTATGCCGCTTCCTGTTAAGCGATTGCGCCGATCGGCCACCAGATGGCGCTCCTGAACCGCCAGAGAGCTCAGTGGGTCCTCCTGGTGGATCTCAGGCCAGCGGAGGGGACATATGAATCCGATCGCAGATTTTTGAAATATTGATATAAGGACGCTGTAAAGCGTCCTCCGGCAACTTGAGCATGGCCGGCAATGACATGTAAACACGTTTCCTGGCAGCCAAAGTGTTAACACTTTGATCGCCATGGTTAAATTAATAATTTACCATCCCTAGCCAGCTCTATTTGTCTATGGAGAAGTTCCCCTTCTTTGCAGGGCTATAACTTTTTAAATTCTATTGCTAAATTTACATTATTATGGCCCATTCAATGTCCTATATCTATTGTTCAGGGTGTAGCAACGTTATACTTTTTCATTCACATATTCATACTAAAATACGGTCTAAAGTATAAGTATGTTTTTATCGTTTTCTGCAGCTTTCTCCAGAACTTGATTTATAGCCCCAAATGCATTATATTGATGATCAAATACAGTTTGGTAGCGATCGGTGCCAGATAAAAAATTTCAACTGGAGGTACTTCTAGAAGTTACTACGTATGATCTGATGTTGACCGGATGGGCGGGGGGTCGTTTATAATTCCGTGGGCAACGTTATATCATTCATCTAGTGTGGGTCATATGATCATCAGAGCAGTTTATATTGAACACGGTAATAATAAATGCTGAAACTTACCCCAGTCTCCTCGGGCCGTTGGGCGATCAGCTTGGAGTAGACAGTTTTCTATTATGGGATGTTGATCTAGATGAACCATTTCCAGGTTGTATAATACTATATACGTCCAAATAACGTTGTTTATTGAGTTAGGGCGAGCGATTGATTATCCAGTGTGTCGATCGCGAGTGCCCGGACGAAATATGAGTGAGCACTTCCTGTTTGGCGCGTCACTTCCTGTTGGGCGATCTGCCGATCGGCCACCAGATGGCGCTCTTGAACCGTTAGAGAGTTGAGTGGAGATCAGCAGTATATCTCAGGTCCCCGGAGGAAAAATATGATTTCGATCACAGATTTTTGAAATATTGATATCAAAGACGTGTTACGGCGTCTTCGGCAGAATGAGCATGGCGGGCAATGACGAGTTTCGGCGTTTCCGGCGATTAAAGTGTTAATAGCTTTCTTTGAATACAGTTTCTCTCCTGTGAAATACAAATGTTCAACAAAACCATCAACATTGACTCAGCTAGACCTCTTTCTTATATCCGCGGCGCTAAGATTGAAGATTTTTCACTCCATAGATTAATCTAGATTAATTCATTTTAATGCTTTAAATAATTTTTATTAATCTCCAAAGTTAAAGCATTAATTTTGACAGCCCTAGTTTTTTTATTTATTATTATGATACTAAACAGTCCCCCGGACCTTGTGTGTGATCCTGGTAACCCTGAGATAATTACAATTGAAATAAATGACGATCGAATCCCGATAGGTGGCAGTCTCGCCTACCTTTTGAGTAAATCTTTTAGCTAGGAGGGCGGCGCTTGATCAAGCAGCAACTCTTTGTCTCGCATGTCATGTTCAGTCTATTCGCCCACGCTGACCCTTTGTACACAAGACAAGAGCTACTGGACATTGGTTCACATGTCGGATTACTGGATATTTCCATATTTTTCGATGGACCGAACGACATCGTCAGACCTCCGGGCACACCGGGTCGGTTTACATCGCCTCCTGGGAAAAGGAGGCCTCGTACGTGGCGAGGGATCGAAAGCAGAAGCGGGGCCGCAGAGCTGGCGACTAGCGACTTGTTTCCTGTGGGGGATTTGCACTCTGGCCGCAAACTGACTCGGCAATGGCGATCGTGTGTAGCAAACTATTGGAGATTATTATGAAGAGGAAAAAAAGGTGATGATCAATCTATAAGGTGCGTTTTCACCAGACTCAGCATTTCTGGTAAATCATAAAAATACTAAAGTCAAACCGGCCGAGGATGTAACGCTATCTGTTCACCGCACCCCACCGTCGCCAGAGCACTCCAGAGCCAGAATATTTCACTGAAATCTATGAATCTATCTACATGAGGCATTGGTCCTTGACCTGGAAATGTATTTGTGTCGAGTAGGGATGTCCGATATTATCGGCCTACCGATATTATCGGCCGATACTGGCATTAAAATGTGATATCGGAAATTATCGGTATGGGTTTACATTTATCTAACCTTTATTTACCCAGGCAAGCAAGTAAGAACTAATTCTGATTTTATGTATTGTCAAAAGTATGCATAATGTTGTGTTAATTCCACGACAAGAGATATGTAATGTTAATTACCTGAAATTATTACGTTTTTTGGGGGGGGAAACCCTGCATATATCGGTATCGGAAATTAAGAGTTGGACAATATCGGTATATCGGTAAAAAAGCCAATATCGAACATCCCTAGTGTCGAGCAACAAGCACGAACTGCGCATGCTGCGCACAAAACACGCAATATCTTGCTTTTTAGAAAATGACCATGGATGGAAAGAGAGATGGCGCCGCAACGAACGGCTGCCTGTCTGTGCGCTCCGTCGAGACTGTGCTTACTTTTGTTAATATTTATAGTTTTTAGAGTTTTGTTTGTACCAACTGTTGGTGCATCTAATGTGTATGACCGTCAGTCACTCATAGACATTGGATTACGGGAAACTTACCAACTGGATTACTCACTGGACCAGCTTTCCGAACCGCAACAATGGCCTGAAGAAATTCTCCGGAGATTAGGACCAGATCCTTTGTTCCTTGATCCCAGGAACAGAGGACCCAGACGGCGAGGAAAGAGAGCTGGAGTCCGTAACAGGCTGAGAACCAGGCGGCACAGGACACCACTACCCAGTATATTGCTAGCCAATGTACAATCAATTGACAATAAACTGGATGACATCCGAGCAAGGATTCAATATCAAAGAGACGTTAGGGACTGCAACGTTCTCTGCTTCACCGAAACGTGGCTCACACCGGAGGTTCCAGACCACGCAATTCAACCGGCCGATCACTTCTTTATCCATCGCAAGGATCGGACATCAGAGTCCGGTAAACAACGTGGAGGAGGTATTGCCTTCATGTTTAACAAAAATTGGAGCGATCCAACTAACGTGAAGGAATTATCCAACCACTGCTCCCCAGACCTGGAATATATAACCATCAAGTGTCGTCCTTTCTTCCTCCCGAGGGAGTTAACGGCGATCATCCTGATCGGAGTGTATATTCCACCGCAAGCCAGCAACAACGCCGCGCTCTCCAGACTCCACGACGAGGTAAACAGAATACAAGTGGCGAACGTTAACGCCGCCATTTTGGTGCTGGGAGATTTCAATAGCGCCAATCTGAGAAAGGTATTGCCTGACTTCTATCAGCATGTGACTTGCAACACCAGAGGCGGTAACATCCTAGATCACTGTTACACGCAATTTAAAGGTGGCTACAAGGCTCATTCTGATAGTGGCTTTGGTAAATCAGATCACGCGTCAATCTTTCTTTCACCAAAGTACAAACAGAGAATTAAAAGTACTCCTGTAGTCTCGCGAGAGGTGCAGAAATGGGATTTGACGTCAGAGGAGACGCTCCGGTCTGTGTTTCACTGCACAGACTGGAGCGTGTTCCGCGACACAGATAACATTAATGTCTACACGGAAACAGTGCTGGACTATGTTTGTACTAGGGTGGAAGAAACAATCCCCACTACCAAAATGAAAGTTTACCCAAATCAAAAACCCTGGGTAGACAAATCCGTCCGTGAAGCTCTGAGAGAGCGCACCAAAGCATACAACGACGGCCTAGTGGCAGGCAACATGAATGACCACAAGGTGGCGCGATACAACGTAAGGAGGACAGTGTCAGAGGCCAAACGGCGCTACAGGGATAAAATTGAACTCCAGTTTGAACAAGCTGACTCTAGAGCTATGTGGCAGGGGCTCAAAACGATGACAGACTACAAAGGCGCCTCCCTCAAACTGAACAGTGACATCTCCTTAGCAAATGACCTCAATACCTTCTATGCGAGGTTTGATGCTGGTAATAACAACACCAGCTCACAAGCCACGGCAATGGGGGGGGGGGGGGGGTCGGCTGCTGATGGAGGCGCAGTGTTCAGGGTAACAGAGCATGAGGTGAGGCGGACCTTTAAAAAAGTGAATATCAGGAAGGCAGCAGGTCCGGACGGCATCCCCGGCCGCGTCCTAAAAGTCTGTGCCGACCAACTGGCCCCAGTATTCACTGACATATTTAACCTGTCCTTAGAACAGGCTGTCATCCCCACCTGCCTGAAGAAGTCCACTATTATCCCTGTACCCAAAAAATCCAAGCCTGCTTGCCTCAACGACTACCGCCCTGTAGCTCTCACCTCCATAGCCATGAAGTGCTTTGAGAAGCTAGTAAAGGGCTACATCTGCTCCTCCCTCCCCATCAACATGGACCCCCTGCAATTTGCATACCGCCCCAACAGGTCCACGGAGGACGCCATAGCCCATGTGCTGCACACAGCAGCATCACACCTGGACAAGAGGCAGGGGAACTATGTGAGAATGCTATTCATCGACTACAGCTCGGCATTCAATACCATAGTCCCCTCCATACTCATAGCCAAGCTCAGGGACCTGGGCTTGGGCTATGACCTCTGCCAGTGGGTCTTGGACTTCCTGACTGGCAGACCCCAGGTGGTGAGAGCAGGCAATTGCACCTCCTCATCCATCACCCTCAACATAGGGGCCCCCCAGGGCTGTGTTCTGAGTCCCCTCCTCTACTCCCTGTACACACACGACTGTGTGGCTCAGCGGAGTAGCAATACAATCATCAAATTTGCTGACGACACAGTGGTGGTGGGCCTGATCTCTGCCAACGACGAGAGGGCCTACCTGGAAGAGGTCAAGGTCCTGGCGGGATGGTGCCAGGAAAACAGCCTCTCCCTGAACGTCAGCAAAACAAAGGAGATGATTGTGGACTTCAGGAGGTCGGGGGTCAAGGACTACAGCCCCCTCAGCATCGACGGGGCACCGGTTGAGAGAGTCAACAGCTTTAAGTACCTCGGAGCCTACATATCCGAGGACTTGACATGGACCACACACATTGACAGTGTTGTGAAGAAGGCACGACAACGCCTCTACTTCCTCAGGCGCCTAAGGAAGTTCCAAGTCAGTCAGAAGATCCTTAAGAACTTCTACTCATGTACAATAGAGAGCATCTTGACCGGCAACATCACCTCCTGGTTTGGGAATAGCACTGCACAAGACCGAAGCAGACTACAAAGAGTGACACGTTCAGCCGAACGCACAATTGGAGGGGGGCTCCCCACCCTCCAGAACATTTACATCAAGCGTTGCAAGGGCAAGGCTAAGAGAATCATTAAAGACTCCAGTCACCCGAACAACTGCCTCTTTGAACTGCTGCGGTCAGGCAAGCGATACCGGAGTCTCAAGGCGAGCACAGAAAGACTCAGAAGAAGCTTCTATCCCCAGGCCATCAGGCTGCTAAACGAACAATGAATGAACACTACACAACAACAACCACCAAACGCACATTGCACACACATCCACACGCACACACTCACTTTAAACAAACACACTGTAGCACCCACTCCACACACTTTATAGCACACACCCACTTTAAACAAACACACTGTAGCACCCACTCCCCACACTTTATATTTATGGATGAAGGATTGCACTACAACTCGTACACCTTACTGTAAATTGTACCTAAAATTGTACCTCATCCCATTTCTGCTTTGCACTAGATAGTACTGTACATTAGTACACTGCATAGTATTGTATATTATATGGTAACTCAGAACATTGTACATATGTCTATACCGAACACTGTGACCTCATTTTTCTTCTTCTAAATTACATGCTATATTATGTTATTATGTTATTTGATACTATCTTGTCTAGCACAGTCTCTGGAGCGTAACAGTAAGAAGCATTTTGTATGAAAGTATTCTGTACTTCTGTATGACAACTATTAAAGAACTTGAACTTGATTTTTCTTAAGGGGGCAGTCTTTAGCCAGGGGTTGCGGGAGGAACGGATGTATGTAGAAACAAACGGTTTGTTCCCTGTTGAGAGTATAAATATAAGCATTTCAAATTAGCCATAGTATGTCTCCATAGCTATAATATAGAATATACGATGGGTCTACAAACATCGTTAAAACAGTCTGAAAGCGCTGGTGCCAGATATTAAAGATGGGAAAACAGCATGGCAGTCAATGAGTTAAACACCCGGCCCTAGTGTACAGTGCATGCACATTAGACACGCATGCATTAGACAGACAGACACAGGAGCTTTCCAGGAGTGTGACAGACGGCACAGTGTTCTCCAGTCCCTGGTACAGTAGCTCTAACTGAGAGGGTCTGACTGTGTGTGTGTGCTCATCATGGTGTCTCAAGGTGGGAGGAGCGGACAGGGGGAACACATAATTCTAGTCTCAGTGTGTCTGAGTGAGTGAGATAGAGAAGATACATAATCGCGGCTAGGTGGCGCAGTGGGCAAGGAGCTTGCCACCAACGCAGGAGATGCTGGGTTCGAGCCCAGCTCTCTGCGTTGCTACCAGCTTGGCTGGTCATTCATACTAATACAATTGGCAGTATTAGGGGGTGGGAAGCTGGTGGGTGGGGATTGGACGTTGTGGACAGCGACTCCTACAGGTCGGTTGGTGCGCCTGCGCAGTAGAATCAGGAAGCGACGAGGGCGGCGTGTCCCTCCCACGCAGACCCTCGCCGCTGAGAGATCGCGTTGTGCAGGTGAAACGATGCGACGGCTGCCTCCTCGAGTACCGGAGGGGACACGTGATGCAAGGCTTCGTCCACATTGCAGCCGGCTTGTGGGAGGCATGGCCTAACAGCGTTCGAGACAGGGGAGGGTAGAATTGGACAATGTGAAATTTGGGACGGGAGACAAATAGAAAAATGGGGAGAAAAAGTAGAAAAAAAAGAGAAGATACATAATCAATGGAAAAACATGCAGAACAGATCGCTAACGAAGATCCCTGACAAAGACGGACAGGAGCACTTGGATTGGTCCCCGGTTGCGGCCCCACACCGCAGCCCATGTCTGCTCCCGGCTGCCCTTGGGGGGAAGGACGACGGGATGGGTCAAGTGCAGAAATGAAATTTCATCGGCGACCCAAAAGATTGCATTTGTGTGTTCCTGTGTGCAATAGGGGTGCACGATTCTTGCCGATTCTTCCCCTTTAATTTAAGAATTGAGATCACGATTCTCTCACACGATTCATATTTTGTCATAATTTAAAAAAGTAAAGTAAAACGTTTAAATTAAAAATATATATATTATTTAACTTTTTTCTGGAGTCTGGGCTGTTTTTAACCCTCCTCCCTGAGAATTTTCACATTTTTCTTTTTTTACATAATATGACAGGTTCATACCTTCAAAATAAACCATCAATTGTAAAATTCGAGCCGATCAATGTCCTATGAAACATTCTGGTAACATTATAACCTAAACTCAGTTCAGGGCTTTGAAAGGAAGAAAGTCAATTCAGCTATTTGATGAAAGGACTACACTCCCAGAATCCAATGTGATCAATTCACACCTGAACAAAGGCCCAGCTTCCAGTCTGTCGTTCCTTTGTTATTCCAATGACTGGACCCAAGAGGCCCAGAGAGAGTTTTGTGTGACACACACACAGCATGTTTATATCTCGTTTATATCACTATATGTTTATATCTCGTTTATATCACTATATATATATATATATATATATATATATATATATATATATATATATATATATATATATTAGTGCTGTCAGGCGATTAAAAAAATTAATCTAATTAATTACAGGATTTGTAATTAATTAATCTAATTAATCGCATTTTAATCGCATAACCGTTTTATGCCTGATATTCTATATTCTATAATCATATTTCAAATTGCATGTGTCCGGATGGCAGAATTCAGTACTGTATCTACAAAACCTTCTGTTTAATCATCTTCCATCTATTAATTTGCTTAGATTTTTCAGGTCTGGTCAATTTGAGCATGGTGTTATTCACAGTCAAAGATAACAAAAAAAATATTGATATTCTCATTTGGTTCATTACAATTTACTCAAAATAAAATTTTCATTCAATCAATCACAGCGCAGATTGAGTGATTGAATGAAAATGTTATTAACAGATTGCAGAATGGGTACAATACAGTACGGCTCAATACACACAATTGTTAAGGGGATGCAGACCAGAGAAAGTCTTTCGTCTTGTTTACATCAGGGTCCCCCATTTTCAATTCATAATGAATTGTAAGTAAGGGTGCAACTTGCACTGTGCAATCCATTCTTTGTGGATCTAGCCCACAGTATTTCTGACACTGGGAATACATTCCCTGAGATTCATAGATGTCCCTAGAATCAGATACCAAGAACATGCAAATGGACCATATTAAAAAAAATCTGTAAATGTGTATTCTACATTCTTATGGAATGAATGAGATACAAAAAAAATATTATTAAAAAAAAAAAAAAAAAAAAACTTTTTTTTTGTAATTAATTTTGAGTTAATTTTCATAACGCGATAATTTGCTGTGTAATTAATTAATCTAATTAACGCGATAAACTGACAGCCCTAATATATATATATATATATATATATATATATATATATATATTAAAATAAAAAACACACAACTGGAATAGACTATCACATAATTTTATTAAAAAAACATAGAGAATAATAATCAACAAGAAACATCAGCCCTGTATTGTACAATGAACAACCCTATATATCACTGGGATGCAGAGTCATTCGAAATTTATTTTTAAATATATTGTGAATTACAATAATAATACATAGGTGGCTCATATGATATATAGGGAAAGCTATAGTTTAGATTGTTGTTGGCTAACTAACTCGTTTTAGATGGTTGTTAGCCTCGATACTAGCAAGACATTCCAGTTGGGGTTGGAGATCACTGTAAAACTACAATTGAAATAAATAAATTATATATCACATGGGCAGTGTTGGGAAAGTTCACTTTCTACATTAACTAGTTCAGTTCTCAATTCAGAAATATGTGCGTCCAAACGATACCACTGAAAATGCGAGCACAGAAAGACTGAAAATGCTGTAATGCTGCCACAAATGTACAAAATAAACATCCTTCCTGTTTTAGACTTCGCTCTTTTATTTTGAAACCTCCCCGACCGGAAGTGTTATTGTTGTTATCGCTAGCTTCTAAAAGACAGGAGGGAAAAACCGTGGCTCACATGAGCTGCTCGAACACACACACACTCTGCCATTCAGCATGCATCTGAACCAATCACGTTGTCAGAAATCTGCACCAGCCAATGGGAGGTGGCAAACCACGTTGCCTCATATTATGATATTGGGCAGAGAGCGACAATGTGAGAAACACGGAACACAGCTCGCTGCTCGCACACACACTATCCCTCCCCCTCTCTTGCTCTGAATGAAATGGAATGCATTGGTATCACGTTTCACAATCACAGTGATCAAGTAAATAAAACATCCAACTCGCGCAACAACTCGGCAAAAAGTCGAGTCCTGTGGATATTATTGCAAGAGATAATTCATACATATTATGAAAAGCCAATGTGTTGTTTAGAATTTGGAGGGGGTAGCGACAGTCTGATAAGTCTCTGCGGGGGTCTAACACCTATTCAAAGCGCACACACCACTCTGTCTCTCACTGTGTGGACCAGAGGCACGTATATAGCCGTGGCAAGTTGTTATTGTTTTATTCCATATTAATAACCGGATCAAGATCCCTGATCGACTCCCCGATCGACTCTGCAGATCTACCCTCGGCAACATGCAATACCGGCCAGATCCTCTTAGGGGTGCCATCGCTCCACTGCAGTATCATTGTGGGTGAATGGAATTTTTTTTGTGCCTCCAACGGAGTATCATATTACTCTGATCCCAAAGCAACATCATGCACCGTGTATCACGTTTCGAATCGCAGATCTCACCATGGAATAAGGGGATTTATTACATGGCGTTTTCACATTCGCCGAAATGCTTGCTTGTGATTGGTCAATAGCCCCCCGACAGCGGTCATTATTTTTCAATAATGACCGCTGTGGGACAATAATGACCGCAGTGCGCAGCTGTTCGCAATCAAGCCCACATCAGTGCAGCCAATCAGACACACCTGCCGCGCACTGACAGCGGAGTGTGTGTGAGTCTGACGATAGCCTACTTTTCAAAACTACTGCTTAAGTTACATCCACAATGGCCAGTGTTGAGGACTTTGACGTTAATTTCGATTTAAATTACGAATGGTCCCCCCGGCAAAAAAAAGTAAGACAACAAAAAAAATTACAACCGGTCACGTTAAGGTTGTGAAAGCAGCCACGGAGACAGGCACTAAGAGACATCGAGATGTCGGTGAAAATGAGGTGGATCAAATTGAAGAGGACCGACATGAAAAAAACACCAAGAAAAGTACAGTATGGGCAATGGGGGTGTTTCAGGACTGGCTGAAGGAGACGAAGAGACCACTAGATGTGAACGGAGAGGTCAGCGCTGAAGAATTGAACCAGGCACTCCGCGTATTTTACGCATCTGTTCAAACAACCAGAGGAACGGCTTACTCTGTGGCAAGCTACATGGCCCTGCGCGCAGGAATCTGCAGACATTTTTCGAAAATGGATGCAATGAAGAGTACTTCTTTTGAGCCATGTAACGGGGTCTTTAAGTCCGTAATTAAAAAGCTGCGTAAAAATGGCCAAGACACCAGCCGACACCATCCTGGCATCACCACAGCGGACATGGCCATCCTGCGCACATCCAGTGTGTTGGCACCAACTTCGGCGACTGGACTTGTGCGCAAAGTGTGGTTTGACATTCAATTACAGCTGGCCAGGAGGGGACGAGAGGGAACGAGGGAGATGAGAAGAGATTCCTTCCAGCTGAAAGTAGACGAGAACGGAAAAGAATATTTTGTCCTGACTCACAACATTGAGTCAAAAAACCACAAAGACGCCAGGGATCCCTGCAAGGAGATGTACAGAGGAACAATGTTTTCAACGCCCGGCGACCCCACCTGTCCCGTGGCCAGTCTAAAAAAATATCTCTCCCTGTTACCCTCTTGTGCTACTGCCCTTTTCCACCATCCGCTGAGGAGACCACAGCATAAATTAAACACTGAGTCAGTGTGGTACTCCAAGGAGCCTATGGGGCATAATCATATAGGCCAAATGATGCCCACCATCAGCCTCGCAGCCGGACTCTCGCAGCGTTATACCAACCACTGCCTGCGGAGCACGGCTGTGCAGCGCCTGTCCGAGGCAGGTCTCGACACCAGGGAGATCATGACAGTGACCGGGCATAGGTGCGAGGGAAGTCTAAAGTCCTACTGGACCCCCTCCACCACAGACAGGGAGAAATGGAGCAATATCCTGTCTGGTGAGTGCTATGCCTATAACATCCTACTTACTATTTATTTAACAGCCATCACAAAATTGCCAGCAAACTGATGTCTATTATGTGTTTTAGGTACGCAAAATAAAAGTGGACGCGCCAGTCCTCCAGCCGTGGTGTCCTCCCCCGGGAACAGAAACGCTGGTAAGTAGGCTATAGTAACCCAGTACAAGGATATGCCTACCTTTCCTATATGTTGCATAGAAAACTTATGTTATATTATTTGTGTTGTTGTAGGTGCGGAAAGACCTGAACCAGCCCCACCAGAGCGCACAGAGACGGGCCTGAACATGATTGTCCCGACGAACGCCCCCCTCAACTGGTCCAATTTCACCATAAATGGAAATGTCCAAATAAATTACCAGAAATGAGACCACGCTGTTAATTTTTTTTATGTCCAAATAAATTACCAGAAATGAGACCACGCTGTTAATTTTTTTTGTTAGTAAGTTAGCCATGTAATAAGTGGGGAGCAATCAAGCATTTCGATTGCAGTCATGAAAGCTGCTCAGCATAATTATGCACAGCTGCCTGCATTCAATCAGTGCATTTGATCTCGTCTTGTCGATTTTGTAAAATGAATTAGGTATATTGTTAGTAAGTTAGCCATGTAATAAGCGGGATAATGTATAGCCTACTCGGTCATTGTCGCAAAATAATTGACCATCACTACGTTTTAAAACACCTCGGCGCGGCGCCTCGGTATTTTAAACTCTGTGTCGGTCAATTATTTTGCGACAATGACCTCGTCGTAGCTATACATTATCCCTTACTTATAATCAACCAATGGACATATCGATCTACCAGATGCCGATCGATAACGGGGAAATGCTGTAGGGTATCCCACGGGTTGACGGTAAGACCTTATTCACCTAAATTACAGCCGAATCAGACATTGTTGTGAGACGCAAGCATTCGATCAGTGAATGTGGCTACTTACACGGACACTCTATTGGTAATCAATAATACTAATCGACGTTCCCCGCCGCCCCCCTCTCATCAATAGATGCTATGGGATAGTCCGGATCATAAGCAGTTTGTGTTATTTCATTAGCATATATACAACAGAAATGCCGTTGAATATAACGTTAGTAGCCTTTAGCTCTATAAGTAGCTTTCCAGAAAATATGAGACGAAATCTGCGATAAAGCTTATATTCACTGCGCTATAAAATGACAACCTATTGATGGATTTTTTTTTCTTTAGGCCATTTTGAAGGGACGATTTATGAACTCAAGTGACAATGAGAATGGACAGATAGCAATACTATAAAGTATAGATATAGCTCTACAAAGACACATCGGTTTGTTGACAAACCTTGGTCCTCTAGCACCATATTAGACGGCGCCGAACGGTCGTCAAAGTGTTAATGATCTGCCAGATATTTGTTCCCACTGTCAAGTCCAGCTCTATGCTGATTGTAACTGAGGGGTAGAATTCCCTGACTGTATTGATAAGTATGGTATCATTAAACCACTACCGCTTGTACTTTAACTTCTGGCCATCCAGTACATGATATAGATATGATGAACACTTTCCCACCTGATGAAACGAAGTCCACACAAATGTATAAATCGAATATTTTATATAGCAAAGTGTATATACAACGTTCACTTAATGACATTTATGATTTGAAATGCACTTGTAAGGCAAATGAGTATTCGTAGGTAAATCAACATTGAATGTCCAATCTCTGGTTACGCAGGGAGCAAGTATACAACCTGGTTCTTTAGGGAACTATAGCGATGGTACTTAAATGATTATAGCTGGATACACTAAAGGGGGGGGGTCCCGCTGGTTGTAAGACAGTAGGGGGGGGGGTTAGAAGAGCCGCTGGCGGTATCCCATCTGGCCGACGATTTCTTGGGAGAATTCAGAGTGCTGAACACGGTGCCCACAGAACCTCGGTCCACAGATGAATACAGCTGGACCCTCTGGTGGACGGTAGCTGCCGGTCCACAACGAAGAGACGTGAGGCGACCTCACTCGGGGTAGAGCGCCGTCTCACCTGGACTCCTCTCCGGGGGGTAGTTCCAACACTCAGCAGTGTTGGCCGTTATCCATGGAATAATCAAAGCACCCAAAGCATGTAGATAATCCAAGCCGTGGAAGGCTCGCCGTCGTCCGGGTAAAGTAATCCAATGTACAGGTCCACTCATCCTGGCCCGGAGCTCCTCGGATGCAAGCACCACACGTGGTCTGCCCAGCCTGGTTAAGACTCCAGATAACGTCAGGAACGATGGGGGTACTGCTCACTTTATAACTCTAACCGAACGATGCACCATACATAATAGACTATTATTAACTTAATAGAAATACGTCCCACTCGACGGTATAGTGCCAAACTATGACAATTCAACTATTAATCCACACGATGTCTCAATGCCTATTCTGAGGCCAAGTAGGCCTTACTGCACCACACGTGCGTCGTGGGTGAGGCTTCACGTCTGTTACTAGGTTGGAGGGTAAAGGACTAAAAGAAAGTTCTACTTTACTTGCGCCATATATATATGCGCTGTGAACAAATAGTACCATTCGTATTTCGCCAGACGTATTCCTACGCGGAACCGGGCTTGTAACGACATGTTTGTCGGCACGATTGAACTTGAACCAAGGGGCATGGCTGCTGGCGCCAGGTTCTCGTCCAATGGTAGAATGAAACTATTATGGGCTGTTAGTAGACTAAAGGGATATTCAGTGCATATTGTACAAGGAATATACAGGGGATATCAAACGATATACAAATACTATTAAATATATATCCATAAATAAATATATATATTCGGTTTAATCTGATCCTTCACAACACTGATGATACCATTATTTATGTCTCTGATAAAAACATTAATCAAATTCAACATTTTCTACAGTCAGACTTCAATCTGGTCCAAAAATGGCTTAAAAACAACAAACTATTACTGAATAAGAGGAAGTCTTGTAGCATGCTGCTTGGCCACTCACGTAGTGGTGCAAGTTCCATTGACCTACAGATCAATTTTGAAGACGGCTCCTATCTTGAAAAAGTGGATTCATTTAAATACCTCGGTATCAAGATCGATCCAGAACTCTCATTCAAACTTCACATTAGGCTTGGGCGGTATGACGGTATTAAGGTATACCGGGGTATTCCGCAATACCGACGGTATTGATTTTCAACACCGTCAAAATCAGAGTTTGGTTTAAGTTTCTATTTCCACTGAAACAGAGTTTATACAGGGACGGCATTGGGTTTCGGTTTCCATTAGTGAAACGGAGTTAACTTTCGATTTGGTTGAAGTGCGAGTTGAAGTGCGTGCACACACACACACAGCACGGCCAGCAGATGGCAGGGGAGGCGGTCCGTATTTCCCGCACAGAGCTGAGCTGAGTGAGCAAGATGGCAGCATGTGGCGGCCCCGAACTCTGAGAATTTGTTAAAAAAAAATGCGTCTGCGCCCGTTTGGGACTATTTTGGATTCACTCCGAATGAAAAAGGTGAGCCAGTCAACCCCAACGAAGCTGTGTGTATTATTTGCAAGAAGACTGTTGTAGCAAAAGATGGTAACACATCAAATCTCCGTTCACACCTCAAAGTACACCACCCTATAACTGCATCAAAACTGAAGCCATCGTCATCAAGGAGCAACGTTACCGCAGCCAAGTCGACAACGGGTCAACCAACAATATCGGGTGCTTTTGCAAAATCAATAAAATACTAAAAAGATAGCGACAAGTGGAAAACGTGCACAGAGGCAGTAACCAGATATATTGCTAAAGATATGGTATAATTTCATACCGTTGAGAAACATGCTTTCCGCGATATGGTCAACACGTTGGATCCCCAGTATGAATTACCCGGACGAAAATATTTCTCACAAAAAGCAATACCCAACCTGTACAATAAAGTTCGGGAAGAAGTGAAATCGCTTGTGATGGGGGCAGGTAACTATGCGTTGACAACAGACATGTGGTCATCACAAAACATGGTACCCTACATGTCTTTGACGGTGCACTTCATAACGTCTGACTGGGAACTGGGATCAAAATGCCTTCAAACCAGCTTTTTCCCAGAAAATCACACAGCCGACAACATCAGTGAAGCCCTCAGCGATGCACTCACAGATTGGGGTTTGGATGATAATAAACTGTCGGCCATAACCACCGACAACGCAGCAAACATCCAGGCTGCAGTAACAAAAAACCTTAAGTGGCCGTGGCTCAATTGTTTTGGGCACAACCTTAACCTGGCCGTAACCAATTCACTGGCAGACCAGAAGAATAAGACTGATAGGGCATTTGGAGTATGCCGGACCATCATAGCCGCCTTCTCCCACAGCTGGCCACGAAAGAGGGAACTAACGAAAAAGCAGCAAGAGTTGGGACTACCTGAGCATAGTCTCATAACGGTAAGCTTAGTTGGCAAATCATTATTCTATCCAAATTATAGGCTATCCTGTCTTTTGCTTAGGTTAGGTAAATAAGGATACACCTCTATTAGTTATTAATAATTATAATTTATAGCTTACATGCTTGCTTGCTGTAACTATAAATGCTTCTATTATTAGCGTTTATTATTAGGCTATTATTATTATTATTATTATTATTATTATTTTCGGCCATTATTAAATATGAATACTATATTTCCATGTGCAGGACTGCCCTACTCGCTGGGGTTCGAAGCAACAGATGATTGCTCGGATAATTGAGCAAGCTCGAGCCATTCGACAGGTGCTGGCAGATGACAGACGGGCAACAAACCACCTGACATGGCAAGACATTGATGTCCTTAAAGCGGTCAACGCGGGACTGGAACCAGTGAGCACATTCACAGATGCGCTGTCGGGTGAAGCGTATGTGACCAGCTCATCCATCCTCCCCATTCTACAACTCCTAAAGGAGGACATTCTGGCTCCATCGGAAAGTGATGTGGAGTTAACCGCTCAGCTGAAGTCGGGGATGTTGGCAAAGCTGGACGCCAAATATGACAATGCCTCTGTGCAAAAACTGCTGCGAAACTGCACCTTTGTAGACCCCCGCTACCGTGAATATTACAGCAATGATGTGGATGAGACAAAACGGGAGATTGAGACGGAGATGATAGTGCTGGGAAGGAGTCAAGTTCAAATCAGAGTGGAGGAAGGAGAGAGCGCACAACAAGATGCGGGAGAAGAGCAGCCCGCCAAGAAGAAGAAAGCCACGTTGGCCAGTCTGCTGGCAAGGAGAGCGGTTGCAGCGAGACCAGTCCTCACTGTAGTGGAGCGAGCACACGCAGAGCTGGTCGTGTACACACAGGAGGACACAATCGACACGGGGGAAAACCCACTTCAGTGGTGGAAGTTAAACGAGACACGTTTACCGTTGCTGTCCATGGTGGCGCGCAAATGCCTCTGCATATGTGCGTCAAGTGCAGCGTCTGAGCGTATTTTCAGCACCGCAGGGAACACGGTGACACCCCAACGCGCACAACTAAAGCCAGAGAAAGTGAATATGCTTGTCTTTTTAGCAAAGAACCTATAGGTTGAGGTCCGCGAGATAAATGTGAAATTGATTAGCCATTTCATATTCGGCTAGACGGCTACAGTACAAACCATATGCCATGCTTGTAGGCTTATTACAGGTTTTTTGTTGAAGTTATTATATTAATCCTTTTTAGTTAAGCTGTCCTCCTTATAGCCTAAATTATTTTAAGTTTTATAAAAAGTTTATTTCCCTTATTTTCATTCTCTGTTGAGAACATTTATGCCATTTATTTATTGTTTTCATATTTAATTAGGGCCTAAGTTTAAGTTATTCAGCCTTTTTATTTGTATAGGCTTTCTATCTTGTTCAGCCAAAAGTGCCATTTGTACTATTTTCTGCCCTTATGCAAGTCATTTTCATTCTCTGTTGAGAAGAACATTTATGCCATTTATTTATTGTTTTCATATTTAATTAGGGCCTAAGTTTAAGTTATCCGTTGAGAGCATTTGTGTGCATGTGTGTAAATAAAGTTATCTGAAACATATAGAAGTTGTAATTGTTTTATTGATGGAAAAATTACGAATGTATTACAACGGGGACAAATTTAAAATGAAACTAATTTATTACAACAGGGATGATTTAAGAAAGACCTATATTATTATTACACTGTGCATTATGTAACAATTTAAATATATCAGCAAATACATTTACGTTATTCTATAATGTATTTAATTGCACTTTGCGTGCTTCCCACGTCAAGCGACAAATTCTGTTTCCTAATGATTGATTGGCTATTGTGAGTCACGTGAGGAGAACACAGATGTGCGTCACACTAACCTACCTGTATTAATTTCCTCTAACTCTGAGCAGCTGCTAAAGCTTAAGCAATAATAATATTAATAATATGATGTTATTGAACGATGAAGCGTCGAAGTTAACCACCGTCACTCCAGCCCACGATGAGCTCTCTCGCATTTGGACAATTAAAGGACTGCAGTCTGTTTGGATTTAAGCAAAACCCTCGGGCCATGAGTCGACTCGCCACCAGTGACTTCATTGAGCACAACGAGACTACGAGAGACGGAGGCACTTCTTTGGGAATGTAATATAAAACGGGGTGAGTGAGTGTTGACATTTTTTAATCCTAATGCAACTGGCTCACGTTGATACATGGTGCCGGGCTGCCGGCCGGGCTAACTAGCTAACGTTAACTCACGTCGATACCTGGATGGTGCCGGCAGGCGGCAGTGGCTACCTTCTGTGATTTGTTTACCTCGAGGTTGAAGAAAGTCCACTTTTAGGTAGAACGGCCCTAATCCCCCCCCCCCCCCCCCCGCGCTGATGAATGAGAGTCATACCGTCAAATACCGTGCACCGGGGTATGACGTCATGAAGGTATAACGGTATGAAAAAAAGCATACCGCCCAGGCCTACTTCACATTGAACTTACCATTAAAAAAACATATGGCAGCTTGTGCTCACTTTATCCCTCAATCAATTGTTTCTCATTTGAAGTGAGGAAAAGAATAATCTCCCAAGTACTATTTCCCATTGTAGATTATGCTGATATTGTATATCTGAACCACAGACACTAATCTCAAACCTCTCAATGTATTATATAACTCCCTATGTAGATTTGTGCTGAGGTGTCCATACAGAACACACCACTGCTCTCTGTATAGTTAATAATAATAATAATAATAATAATAATAATAATAATAATAATAATAATAATAATAATAATAATAATAATAATAAGCCGCGTTTTTTCTTCCTTCTACCCAAGATGCACAGTTAGATAGATAGATAGATAGATAGATAGATAGATAGATAGATAGATAGATAGATAGATAGATAGATAGATAGATGCAGTGTGCTTGTTTTGCAGTGATAATGTGGTAATAATAATAAGCACTTCCTATATTTGGTCCGCGTTTGGTCCGATGAAGCGAACCGAGACCTATGTTTTTGGGCGGACCAGAGTTTGTGTGTTTGGTCCGCGGACCGAGTTCGACGTGCATTCACACAAACCCGAAAAACCGGACTATCGAATTCTGGTCCGATAGTCCGGACCAAACAGCCCCTGTGTGAAAGCGACCTGAGTCTGCACCAGAGAGAGAGTGAGAGCGAGAGAGAGAGAGAGAGAGAGAGAGAGAGAGAGAGAGAGAGAGACAGAGGGTGCTTTCTCACTCACCATTCGGGGTCGAATCAGAGCCGGATTGCACCAGAAAAGGGTGTGTCATTCATTCATTCATTCTACTGAGAACGCTCCCCCCCGTCCCCCGGGACGCTGATTCGCTCCAAACCTGGACCACTGAAATAGGTGGTCTCGGGTGCGCGCCAGTGGGAGCGGGGGGCGTGGTGTGCGAGCTTCTACCAAAACACGGGAGAGGCTTCTGTATCAACTTGCTGACACACACAACGTCGTTACTGTAATGCTTTCATGCTTGCTTGAATTTTGGGCATTTTGGGCAGATAAAAACATACAGCAACAACTGGACAATACCCACAAAAACGATATTTATGGGCAATTTGCGAGTTCAGACCTCAACCAAACAAGCATGTTGAGCCTCACGGCTCAGTGGATGAAAACATGAAGCCACGTTACAAGCCCAACACTTCCCTGGCTCGCATTAGGCCTGGCAATTTTTTGCCATTGCTATGTCTATACATTGGTTTCTTGTTCGAATGCATTTCCAATGCCCAACCAGTCGGCCATGATCGACCGGTAGATCAATGACATTCAATATAATTGCCGCGAGCAATGGGCTAATGTTAGCTGCTAACTAGCGTTAGCGTAAGCTAACTGCCGTTAGCTTAGCGTTAACCCTGGAAAACGCTCAAAAGCGGACTCCACGACACCAGTTCCATTCGTGAGAAAAGGGGGGTAGGTTAAAGGTTATATTGACAAGGCTTGACAACAGAGGTTCAAATATAACTTCATATTTATTGGTTATTTGTTCTTTATATCAGCATCCAGTCTCCACCGCCTTATGTTAAACTCTTCCTGTTGACGTTCGAGCGTGACATCATCGCCTACGGCAGTGTTTCTCAAAGTGGGGGGCGCGCCCCCCAGGGGGGGCGCAGAGGCATGACAGGGGGGGCCTTGAGATTAAAGAAAAAGATTTTTTTTTTTTTTTATTACAGAAAATTATCACTAAAGTGCCATCTGAAAATCATTATTTAATAAAACACAGAAAAGGATCACCAAGTTACTCTCGATAAAAAAATAATTTACAGACAACATTGAGACAAAGCTTCCTGACACATCTCCATCCAAACTCTTGGAAGAACTCATTGAAATCTCATCTGATACCACCTGGAGAGCTAGTTTCAGAGTGTGGTGCTGAGTACCAAGTATCTCATGATGCAGCAGTTAAGGTGTTGATACCATTCAGCACCACATATCTGTGTGAAGCTGGCTTTTCATCCATGACAGCTCTGAAAACAAAATATAGGGCCAAGTTGAGCCTTGAGGATGACATGCGTGTTGCCTTGTCAAAGACTGACAGCAATAAAGACTGTTTGCTTATTTCCTATGTTCGCTTTGTAAATTCCCAGTCACTGAGAGAAGATCTGCTGTTTTGCAAATATGTCAAAAACAGAGCGACAGCTGATGAGCTCTTCAAAATTATTGACAGTTACCTGACAGAACATGGACTGAAATGGGAGAACTATGTGGGCTTTTGCTCTGACGGTGCGCAGGCCATGGCAGGGAAAAGGAGGGGGCTACAGGCGCTCATCAAGGGGGTCTCGCCAAACGCGCAATGGACGCACTGTAAATTCACAGAGGCGCCAGCGTCAAGACAGCTTAGCCCCGAGCTGAATGAGGTTGACAGAAGTTATAAACGTGGTAAATTTCATCAAAACCCGACCCCTGAAAGCGCGCCTGTTCTCTGCGCTGTGTGAGGAGATGGGAGCTGACCATTCTGCAGTGCTGTTTCACAGCGAGGCAAGGTGGCTCTCGCGAGGGAAAGTGTTGTCAATTTGAAAGGTCACGATATTGGTGTTATTTCAATAAATTTAAACATGGCCCATTTCATGACTATTTTGTTGGGGCGAGGGGGGGGGGGGGGGGGGGGGGGGCCAAGATATTTTGGTCCGCCAAAGGGAGGCCTGACAGAAAAAGTTTGAGAAGCACTGGCCTACGGCAAGCTTACCGCACACCGTAAACAAAACCCAGAGCGCACCAAGGCGGCGGTTACACCTTTCGTTTCATTGTCATATGAGTTTCGCCGCAACGTCGCAGCCTCGAGTCACACTTTCGTTTTTGTCACCTGGGCACAGTGATGTAGTACACTGCCAAAGCAGTAGGTGGCAGTAGGTGGCGAACATGAAGGCAATTTCAACCAATCATAACTTGAATGTGCCAATACACTTCCTGGAAGCTCCAGCAAAGAAAATGTCAACAAGGCAGGCGCCTATGGGCGCCACCATCTTGCCTATTTACTCAATGCAGCAATTCTTTTTCAGCAAAGCCTAATAAAAGTGCAATAAACAAAACGGATACATTCACTGTGTGTTCTGCCTGTCATTTGTTGATGAAACAAAACGAACATCAACACAAGTGACCACCAAGAGCGGATAGTTTAGTCTAAAAAAAGATCGGTAGCTACAGTTAGCTGCATGCTAACGTCAATGGAATATGCCATTATAACAATATAGCATTGTGGCTAGAAGCTAACGTTAGCTCACGCTAGTTAGCCAGCACCAAACTGATGATATCGGGAGCTATCAATAGTTAGATAACATTAGAGACAACGCTGTGTGTATTAAACAAAGGTGAATAGATGACTGGGCCTTTTTGTTTAATGCTTGTTAAGTTGAAAGAGGAGCTTTGAGCTAACAGGGTCTGATAGCTAATGCTAGCTCATGTTAGCCAGTGGTAATGCTAGCAGAATGAATGGATGTAAACTTTATTTAACATATTGCATAATGGGTACAATACAATACGGCTCAATACAAACAATTGTTAAGGGAATGCAGACTGTTGTAGCTTGGACTGGGGTCCTTATAAGAATAACTTGACAACACATGGTAGCTGCAGCTATTTGGGACACAGGGACACGGAGCTGGGAGCTCTGTCCCAAACACACACACACAGTCACACACCCACACACACAAACTCTGTTGTCACCGGAGGGCACGCAGATGGTATCTACTGCGCATGGGCGTTTTCGCAACAACGGCTCCGTGCAGATTACACGGCTGTTGTCGGCGCGTTTTTTAGGGGTTCTCCAAAACGCAAACACAATTTAGCGTTTCAGCCGTATCCACCAAAAAACGCCAAAAAACGCATTTCTGTGTAAAAGGGACATGAAACGTATTCAAATACGTATAAAAACAAGCACAAAAACAATGTGTGTAACTCCCGCCCAAGACTGAGTGTGTACGCAAACTAAAGGGGGGAGAGGGAGGGGGGAAGTTCGCACCCAAGGACGGAATGAGGACGGAACGGACCCGAATGGTGAGTGAGAAAGCACCCAGAGAGAGACCACAATGTCAGCCTTAAGGAGAAGGCCCCACACAGAGAAGCTATTGTCTCACAGCACAGAACGCATCTCATATCAAAGACAACGCATGCATGGCACGCACGCACACGTCCCCTAGGGTCTTTGCAGTACAAACTGTGCTATGAGAAAAATCCAAACCATTCCTCGCTCTGCAGGCGCACACACACACACACACACACACACACACACACACACACACACACACACACACACACACACACACACACACACACACACACACACACACACACACACACACACACACACACACACACACACACACACACACACACACACACACACACACATTGATGCAGTAGCGTATGTCGTTGTGTTGGCTGTAACGGACATGAGAATAGCAACACTGTGTACACATTAAAATTGCGATTATAATCTATTCTAACATTTTCAAATCGATGCAGTACACCCCTACACCAAAGTCACTGGCCCACTGTGCGTGTGTGTATGTGTGTGTGCTAACTTGGCTAGCGTTATCAACAGCAGAGGTGGGTGCAAGCGGTGTGACGTAATTGGCAGAATCGACTGTCAATCAATGGTCTACCTGACACACAAACTCATAAACAATGTTTCTGTACTGGAGGTGTACAGTATTTCAATAGGCAACCATATAGGATTATTTTTCTAGAAGAGCAACACTAGCCAAAACATAGGCATGATTGTATGCATAAAAGAGGCAAAAGCTAAAGTTAAGTGACTGTTACTTTTGTAGCAGTAGTTCAATGTCACTGCCTTTTTTATTAGGCCTAGTTGTTGGCCTACAACTTTGTCACAGTAGGCATTAATCACTTAATAGTTCAAATGTCTGTGTCCCATTCCCGTTTGCACACGCAGATACACACACGCACACAGTGGGCCAGTGACTTTGGTGGCATGTGCTATTGCACAGATGTGTGGGCCGTTTGCACACGCACACAGTACAAATATAAATTTATTTTTGAAAAAAAAAACTCTGTTACTTGAAATATTTTCACTGTGCTCCTAAATTTCTTTGTGTGCTCCTAATTCTTTTCATTTAGGAGCACATGTGCTCCTTGAGAAAAAGGTTAGCGTAGAGCCCTGACACACACACACACACACATACAGTAACAGTGTTAACTTCCCTGCTTTCTCTCAACACATTAGCTCTCTTTTCCCTCTGGCATTCCTCCCTGATGGCTCATAAATTCCTGCTGGACCCAGGAGAAACACGCTACAGCCCTGAGCAAGGTCCCAGCAAAACACTCGCGATTGAGGGAAAATGGGAGAAAGAGAGGAAGAGGAAGAGAGAGAGAGAGGAAGCCTAGAAGCGTAAACAAAGCGAACAAGCATGTCTAATTCTATCCACGGAGATCACCTGAAGGCTACATTGGCAGTACTTTTAAATACACAATAATCAGTCCAGCGGCTATCACAACTATTAGTGACTGGAGCCACTGTCTGTGTGTGACTCTGCTTTGGTCCAATCACATTCCCCCACCCACAGTCTGCGAATCAGAGACAGAGTAGGGCGGGTCTTCACAGCACGCTTGGTTGTCTCAACGACCTGAGTAGCGGGGCTCCGTTGTCTCGAGTAGACTACACTTTTACAGCCTCGTCTGCACGAAGAATTCCCTCCCAAAACACTAGTCTAAATGCAAAATTAAAAGTGAGACCGCAAGACAACTTCTGCTGTTTCTGTTGAGACTCTCTCCGTCTAAACATGGCCTGAGTCTCTCTGTACTGGCCATGAGGCTCCGGTAGCGCTTGCCTGACCGCAGCAGTTCAAAGAGGCAGTTGTTTGGGTGACTAGAGTCTTTGATTATTCTCTTAGCCGTGGCCCTGCAAAGCTTGTTATAAACGTCCTGGAGAGTGGGAAGCCCACCTCCAATTGTGCGCTCGGCTGAACAGGCCACTCTCTGTAGTCTCTGCTGCGGTCTTGTGCGGTGCGATTCCCAAACCAAGAGGTGATGTTACCAGTCAGGATGCTCTCTATTGTGCACAAGTAGAAGTTCTTGAGGATCCTCTGACTCATTTTGAACTTCCCTAGGCACCTAAGGGAGTAGAGGTGTTGCCGTGCCTTCTTCACTACACTGTCAATGTGTGTGGTCCATGTCAAGTCCTCGGATATGTGGACTCCGAGGTACTTAAAACTGCTCACTCAGGGGGTGCTCCAGTAGCACACCATGTTACCGCGCTGCGTCGCGGGACTCCGTGCTGCGTCACGGATCTGGTTGACTCCGAGTTCGATTCCCGGACTCGCCGTCATTTGCCGAATGTCTCCCCCTGCTCTCTCTCCCGTTTCACCCTACAACTGTCGGTCATGCTTGACCAGAAAAGCGATAAACGCTAAAAAATAAAGTTTAAAAAAAAAAAACTGCTCACTCTCTCGACCTGTGCCCCATCGATGCTGAGGGGGCTGTAGTCCCTGACCCCCGACCTCCTGAAGTCCACAATCATCCGTTTAGTTTTGCTGACGTTCAGGGCAGCGTTTCCGTTAGCCGGTAATTACCGGTATTTGACCGGCAAAATCTGTTGAAGTCCGACATATTTAATCTCTCCGGTCATAGTGTCCGGTGAAAATAGTTCCCTCTGGGCACAGTTTGATTATTTGAATTGTATTTGGATGGGCTGGAGTTGGGTGGCCTATGCGATGAACGAAACAATCATTGCGTTTGTTGTCGTTGCTTCGCTCAGCGAGAGCTTGCTGCTGGTTTGCGGAAGGCATGCAGCTGCAGACCCACAGAACCCACCAGCTTTGCTGGCACAGTGCGGTCCCCAGACCTGGAAAGCTGCTCTGCGGGTCTGCAGCTGGATGCTTCTTGCAAACTAACTGCGGCCGGCTCGCGCTGATAACAGCTTTCATTGTTGGACCGGCTGCTTGGTGGAGCAACGATGAAACGAATGTAATGAATCGTTCGTCGCATGGGCTATTTAATTTTGGCCTGTTTTGGTACGGTTCGGGTGGTCAAGTTGTGCTTGGAGGGAGTTGTTTTCACCGGACATTATGACCAGCACCAAGTCGTTGGGAGGTGGAGATATACATCACGCAAACCCACGATAATGTTGCCGTCTCTCTCTGCAAAATTTCTCAGTTCTTCGCTTGATATAATTAATACAAATGTCCAATATAACGGAATTCGTTAGCTCATAAAAATGTGATTATAACAGACTGCTGTTTAGTGTCGGACCGACTGCCCACATACGCGGTCTATTTTATTTCAAGTCAGCAGCAGCACGGAGTATCGAGGGACTTATTTTATTTGGAATATATTAATGACTGTATACGCAAAAGTAGCCTAGTTTTAAGTAATAATATTATAAATATACATGCCTTGAGGATGACATTCTTTATATAGCCTGCCTATCAATTGTTTTAAAGCTCAATAAACTATGACCGGAATTAATCTCATTTGTCCGGTAGATTGAAATCTTGCAGGTCACGGAGACCGGCAACAATTTTTTCTAACGGAAACCCTGGTTCAGGGAGAGGCTGTTCTCCTGACACCATCGCGCCAGGTCCTCTACCTCTTCCAGGTAGGCCCTCTCGTCGTTTGCAGAGTGAGTGACTTACTGACTGTGTGTGTGTGTGTGTGTCCTCTAGTACAGTCAGTGCGTTCCCTCCACCACTGCATCTCGCCTGTACAAGAACCTCATCTCAACCAACACACACGAATAAAGGAGATAAGAGAGGAGAGCAGGAGGAAGAGGCAGCCCTGGTCCAGATAAGTGACACATAACAAAGAAGACAGACATAGTGAGAAAAGTTCCTGGATAATGTGATTGGAGAGTGGAATTAAGATGTAAAGGAGACGGGGAGCTGATGGAGTGAAAGTGGGTCAGCAGACACAGCAGGGGGTGGAGAGGAGATTAAGGGGCCTTTCTCACTTACCTATTGGGATCGAATCACTGCTCCCGGGAATGGGGGGGGGGAGTGTTCTCACTCAGACGGACACACCCCCTTTTGGGATCGAACCGCGCTGATTCGTTTTACCCCCCACTGAACCTGGGACAGTTGGATTAGGTGGTTTCGGAATCGGGCCAGTGGGAGCGGGGGGCGTGACACACACAACATCGTTACTGTCATGCAATTTTGGGCAGATAAAACCACACTGGACAATACCCACAAAAACGATATTTATGGGCAATTTGAGAGTTCAGACCTCAACCAAAAACAAGCATGTGGAACCTCACAGCTCAGTGGATGAAAACATGAAGCCACGTTACAAAGCACAGCACTTCTGGCTCGCATTAGGCCTGGCAATTTTTGTTTGTCATGCTATTTCTATACATTAGTTTCTTGTTTGAATGCATTTATTTCTATAAGGGCCAACTTGACTTAACAAAACAATAAAAACTATAAGCCCTTGAGGAGGCTGTTACCGGCTAAAAAAACCTATAATTGACGCGTCTGTGGCCGCTGTTGTAACCGTCTTGGTGAAAGGAATGAATGTCCACAAGGTTCGTTCCACTAATACCCCAATGGGTTTATTTACCACACAAATGTGATACAAAGCAATTGCCAAACGATACCTTTCAAAACAACAAACAAACACTCTATACCCTACAAACAAAACGATAACAAACAACGTGCCGTGTCGACGTGACAACTTGACGACTTGACGGTCAAAAACTATTTGGCTCTGCCGGTAAACCAAACGCACCTGCTGTCATCAGTCCCGTTACCCATTAAGTAGCTACGTATGTCACCTACTGGTGAGCAACGGGTACTGATGCCACAAACTCAATTTGGCAGGCTGCAGGCACACTGTATATAGGCAGAACTTGGCTTAAATACATAAATCCAAACAAATGCATAAAATATAACATATGGCACTACAACCATGTAAATTGGCTCTTACACCCCGGCCTCTAATTGTTAAATGTCATAACATATAACAATTATAACATAAAATGAAAAACAAAAAGAGCCAAAGTGTGCCATATAACCACAAAACAAATCAAATATTTGAGACTATCGCCTCGTGCATAACAAACATAGGACCAAGCCCGGTCAATGGTCATTCCAAGATCAATGTCTTGGCCTTTAAGGACCGAGCACCCCAAGCCGTTCTCGTCTGGGAAGGCCTCTAAAAACTCTGCCGAGGAGCTGCAGAGTTGCAAATGTCAATAAAATCTCCCGCCATCTTGTCCATTGGCGCTCAATGTCATTGGGAATGTTTTCATCCCAGCTGCACACTCTTCTCCACAGTTTGAGCAGCATGGACTTGGCCGGAAGTGTAACTGGGCCAAGGAAACTCAAAGGATGGCACACCGAAATCTGGTTGTTCAGTGAAGTTCCCAGGTTGCTCAGTGTCTCTTCCAATCTGTGGCTCACGGAAATCATATTGACATTGGCCACTGAAATCCCATTTTCAGGACTATTATTTTCTTGCAGGGGGCCGTTGACCACCCAGCCCAGAACAGTTCTCATAGCATACGGACCATTTCCACGGCCGTTGATCACCTCCCAAGGTTCCAATAACCTGGGAGCATTGGTACCAATCAATAGATCAACATTTGCCTTTATGCTGGGAATTTGGACATGGGACAGGTAAGGCCACTTCAGCAAATCTTCCTGTGATACAACATTGTCACTTGTCACAGGCATTTTCCTTTGTGAAAGGACTTCTGGGAGGCTATAGAAAGTGTCCCCATTGAGACCAGAGACCTCCAAACCTTTCAGTGAGGTACTTGATACCACCTGCTCCTGGCTCAAAGTGCGCAGAAGGAAGTTAGTCTGTGGTCCAGTCACATCCAATGCACTCATTAAATGTTCAGAACAAAATGTTGCAGAACTGCCAGGGTCGAGAAAGGCGTATGTTTGCAGTATCTTTCCATTTGTGGACTTGACTTGGACTGGCAGAATGGACAGCTTACAATTTCCTCCGCCGGCCCCAGTAAGACCACACGTCTGCGTGGCTATAGTGACACTTGACTTGACAACTGAAGTGACACTTGCAGATGAATTAGGCTGCTGGTATGTGCTGAGGTAAGGCCTGTCAATGTGAAGCATGGTTGGATGTTTTTTCTCACAAACCTTGCAGGTTAGGCGCTTGTCGCAACCAGCACTCATGTGACCGGAACACAAACATCCGAAACAAATCCTATTTTGCTTTATGAAGATAATTTTATCATTGTGGTTCTTGCCTTTCAGCCACGGGCACTCTGACAGAGAGTGATCCTGAAAGCAGCATACACAAGACTCAGATTTCTCCATTTCAAAATCCTGCCCCCTATGGACAGAGCCTGAATTGACTTTGAAATCATGTCCCCTATGGACAGAGCCTGAGTATGCTCCGCTATCCTGTCCCCTATGGACAGAGCCTGAGTCTGGTTTAGAATCATGTCCCCTATGGACAGAGCCTGAATTGGCTTTGGAATCATGTCCCCTATGGACAGAGCCTGAATATGCTCCGCTATCCTGTCCCCTATGGACAGAGCCTGAGTCTGGGTCCTTGGAGTCCAGACGTGTGACAGTTGTAGCAAAGCTGTTGCCTTCAGCTCTGCCAAACTTGGACTGAAACTTGCTCCTGTTGCTCAATCCATCCTTTATGGTTGGTTTATCCTGGATGTCACCGAAAAGTGGGTCAGAAAGGATCCTGACCTGACGTTCCACGAATGTGACCAGATCATTAAAAACAGCTCTATGATGTCGTCGCTCAAGTAGCTCATAAGCTGTTGTCCTCCATCTTTCCCTAAATCGGTAGGGCAGCTTGGTTATAATCATGCGCATGTTGGTTGGCATGTCGAGCTCCTGCATGTGTTGCATATCTGCCATGACGTTGCAACAGTTGCGCAGGAACAAAGAATAGGCCTGCAGCGCCTTTACATCCTCAGACTTAACTGACGGCCATGCCAAGGCCTTTTCAATGTATGACGAAGCAATTTTGAATTCGTTCCCGAAATGCTTCTTCAGGAGACCCTTGGCTATGTCGTAACCACGGTCAGGCATCATGTGCTGACAACTCCTTACCAGCTCACGTGGTTGTCCCGTTGTAAATTGTTCCAAAAAATATAAACAATCAGCTTTGCTGGCCTTGTTCTCAATATTATGTTCAAAGGATCTTATAAAGCTCCCATAGTGAAGCGGGTCACCGTCAAATGGAGGTATGTCTTTTGATGGTAGAGACATTGTGAACTGTTGTTGTACAAGAGCACTTGTTATTTCATTCTGCCGTTGCAGGACTGTACTCAAGTCTCCTTGAAGTGGTATTTGACACGGTTGATACAGTTGTGGTTGCGCAGCAGCTCCACCTTGTGGTGGCATTTGAAAAGGTTGATACAATTGTGGTTGGACAGCAGCTCTACTTTGTGGTGGAATGTGAAAGAGGGGTGGTTGTGCAGCAGCTCCACCTTGTGATGGCATGTGGAAGAGGGGTGGTTGTGCAGCAGCTCCACCTTGTGATGGCATGTGGAAGAGGGGTGGTTGTGCAGCAGCTCCACCTTGTGATGGCAAGTGGAAGAGGGGTGGTTGTGCAGCAGCTCCACCTTGTGATGGCAAGTGGAAGAGGGTTGGTTGTGCAGCAGCTCCACCTTGTGAGGGCATGTGGAAGAGGTGAGGTTTAACCTTTGGCTTGACAACAGGCTCTGGCATAGGAATGCTGAATTGCTGTGCTGCTGGATTTAGCACAGTATGGCTTGAATGAGGAGGTCCAGTGTGATTTCCCACATGCCTTTGGCTAGAGGTTCGTGACCGTCTCCCTGCATCTGACATAGTATGCATAACAGCCAAATGGGCAGTGGATACAGCCAACTCAGCCTCCATTTCAAGCTGCTCCTTTTTCCTCCTTAACACTTCCTTGCTCCTCCTTAGCTGTTGCTCTTGCTCCTCATTATTCCTCCTTAACTCTTCCTCTTGATCCTCCAGAGCTTGTCTCTCCTTTAAGTACGCTGCTTTCACCAGCAGTGATGCTCTTTTAGCCTCTGCTATGAGGCGTTCAGAGCTGGCACTGCTACCACTCTTTCTGCTGCCTTGTGAGCGAACAAAGGAGATATTTGAAATACTGTCATTTGGTTTCACATCATCAACCACTGTTTGTATGTTGTCTGGGCGCACGTCCTCTGTGGGTGCACTGACAGTGTGCACCTCCCTTGTGTGCACATCCTCTGTGTGCACAGCCTCTGTGTCTACACAGACAGTGTGCACATCCTCTGTGTGCACAGGTTCTGAGTGCACTTCACCCTGGCTATTTGTAATTGCCATATTTTGTGCCAGCCAACTCTCAACAAGCACGTGGAAGCTTTCCAACGTGTTTATTCTTGACCCAAACCAGGCAGTTTGTAATGCATTTTCGTCCGGGGACATAGTTGATGTATTCATAAATTCATTTTGTACAGATTTGGCTGTCTCACACAGCCTTACATATTCACATAATACATCTTGTACCCCTGTCGCATCAGCATTGTGCATAAATACCTCCATCATTTGCAAAAAAAAATTCGCTTTATTTAAATTATCTGACCTTTTATTTTCCAATTTTCCCAATTTTTCCATTACAGCCTTTAAGGTCAGTTTAATTTCCCTTTTTTCCATTGTGACAGTTTTCACAGCCGCCTCTGCACCGACGAGTTGCTCATTATTAATGTCTTGATTGTCATCCGCAACGCTCATGTTGACAATCAGCAGTGAAATGATTGAAGCAATAACGTTATGCCCGGCGCGCACGAAGGGATTCAAACAGTCAACGATAGTTGTGCGTGGCGCACATAACGGATTCAACGCCAACGGTGGCGCGCACAAACGAATCAAAGTTAACGGTAGACTGGTACGCGCAGTCTATTTTCAGCTACCAATGCATTGGAATTTATGCTCGCAAAACGTAAGAGTTGTGTGCACACATTTACCATGGCCAAAAAAGGGGTAGCGCTACCTTACCTCGGCTTGTAGCCTACCACGGAAAATGTTGGCAGCTGACGTTGGGTACCGTTGGTTGTAGTTGGAGCTCTGATGAGTAGGTTGACGTTCAGCGCTTCTCAGCTCATGGCTATGTTGACATCCAACAGCTGGAACTGCGCAAATCCCACGCAGTCCTCAACGCATCAGCTCCGCGCGCGCATCAAAGCGAGGCTGAATGGCTTCCCCGCTGTCCTCAACGTTTCTTGTTGCGCAAAGCTTAAACCTACTTTGCTCGTCTTGCTGTGGTTCCCTATGACTATGAGCCACAGTAATTGACTTGCGCTGTGGTTCCCAATGATCCACTTTACTGATGAGCAAGTTTTTCACTTATTTTGCTCTTGGTGTGGTTCCCAATCCACCTTTATACTAATGAGCAAGTTTTTGACTTGCTCTTCATGTGTTCTCAACGAGCACTAGTTTTTGACTTGTATAAGGGCCAACTTGACTTAACAAAACAATAAAAACTATAAGCCCTTGAGGAGGCTGTTACCGGCTAAAAAAAACCTATAATTGACGCGTCTGTGGCCGCTGTTGTAACTGTCTTGGTGAAAGGAATGAATGTCCACAAGGTTCGTTCCACTAATACCCCAATGGGTTTATTTACCACACAAATGTGATACAAAGCAATTGCCAAACGATACCTTTCAAAACAACAAACAAACACTCTATACCCTACAAACAAAACGATAACAAACAACGTGCCGTGTCGACGTGACAACTTGACGACTTGACGGTCAAAAACTATTTGGCTCTGCCGGTAAACCAAACGCACCTGCTGTCATCAGTCCCGTTACCCATTAAGTAGCTAGCTACGTATGTCACCTACTGGTGAGCAACGGGAACTGATGCCACAAACTCAATTTGGCAGGCTGCAGGCACACTGTATATAGGCAGAACTTGGCTTAAATACATAAATCCAAACAAATGCATAAAATATAACATATGGCACTACAACCAAGTAAATTGGCTCTTACAATTTCTATTAGACCAGTGGTGCCCAACCAGTCGGCCGTGGTCAACCAGTAGATCAATGACATGTAATATAATTGCCACGAGCGATGGGATAATGTTAGCTGCTGGACAGGCTAAGCTAACTAGCGTTATCCGTTAGCTTAGCGTTAGCCATTGCTGTATACTATACTTTCTTGTTCGAATGCATTTATTTCTATTAGACCAGTGGTGCCCAACCAGTCGGCCGTGGTCAACCAGTAGATCAATGACATTCAATATAATCGATGCAGCAATGTTACTAGTAAAAGGCTAAGCTAACTAGCGTTAGCCGTTAGCTTAGTGATATCGTTAACCCTGCAAAACGCTCAAAAGCGGACTCTACAACACCATCCATTCGTGATAAAATGGGGTGGGTTATATTGACAAGGCTTGACAACAGAGGTTCAAATATAACTTCATATTTATTGGTTATTTGTTCATTTTATATCAGCATCCAGTCTCCGCCGTCGTGTTAAGACACTTCCTGTTTACATTTTCGAACGTGACATCATCGCCTACGGCAAGCGTAAACGCTCAAAAGGCAAACCGTAAACAGAACCCGGAGCGAACCAAGATTGCAGTGTGTACACAAACTAGAGGGGGGAGAGGGAGGGGGGAAGTTCGCATTAGATCTCGGAACGGGCTAGAACGGAATGGAATGGAAACGAATATAATGAGTGAGAAAGGCCCCTAACACACACACACACAAGGGCCTTGAAAGTTGGTAGGAACACACACAAGTAGAGCTGCCGCAGTATTGATATTTTCCTTACCGCACGAATTTGCGAAATATTTCCTACCGCCGCGGTAATTACCGCACAGTGCGCACAAAAAAAAAATTTGAATGCATTTTTATTTTTTTTGGTAGTCTACTCTTATAGCCTGCCTCTAGTCTAATGGCGCTTTTCCACTGCATAGTACCTACTCGACTCGACCCGCTTTAGGCACCTGGTACTTTGTTCCTTTTCCACTGCAGCCAGGTACTACTACTCCGTTTGTCTCCGTGTGGGGAATGGGGATGCAGGCGGGGCCGCCGCCGCTCGCTTGTGTACACTGAAAGCTCCGTGGGCATAGATGTCCGAGGGCTTGCAGCAAGCCAGAGTTTAACACAGTTTCAATCAATCAATCAATAACAACATTAACCAGACTCTCGTTGCGTCTATTCTGCCAACGCTAACGTTACCTCTCATTGTGTATTCTACCAAGCAAACCCGGGTTTAACGTTACCTCTCTCGTGTATATCGGCTGACTGTAGTAATAACAACAACAAACTTAACACATCAGCGATCTTGTTGTGACACTAAACTCTCCGCTCGGTGGTAAATTGGGTTGATGTCGGTTTTGTTTCATCAATAAATAAGGCAGAATACACAGTGAATCCATTCTTTTTAGTTTATTGCACTTGGTTCTGTCGCAAACAAATCCTGAATGAAATGCATCCTTAGCGAGGCAGTAAAGATGGCGGCGCGGCGTTCTGTTTTCGTTCAGAGGCTACAAAGTGTGACGCGTCGAGTAGGGGGTATCTGCAGAGCCGCAGAGCCAGGCTGGACCAATAGGGTTGCTTGGAACCGAGTAGGGTATATCTGCAGAGCCGCAAGCCGCAAGCCAACTTTATTATTATGATAAAAAACAGCGGTGACGCGGTATTCAGCCTAACTCTGCGGTGAGCGTGATGCAACAGCGATACCGCGGTAATGCGGTTATCGCGGCAGCTCTACACACAAGCATCGATTCGACAGTGACAGACAAACAGCCTCCTTTTCAATTTGTCTGGATGACTACATTCTCAACAGTTGTGTTGACAAAAATATATATACACGAGAATGACCAAACATCCACACTCAAAAACAATACTTGTAATGTCGTCTTCCCCTAGTTCAGGGAAATCACAAGCGTTTTGACCCCACATGTAGGTCATTTTTAAATGTCAAAACTATTTTCCTCTAAGGCACACTGCTGAATATGGCTGTTGCGGCACTGATCACACCACCAAGTGTGGCCAATTGGTTAATTGATGGCCACACACACAATTGGTTAATTGATGGCCACACACACAATTGGTTAATTGATGGCCACACACGCAAATGGATAATTGATGGCCACACATGCAATTGACTAATTTATGGCCTAAGGGCTTGTGTCCATAGCGGACATTTTATGAGTTGTCAGCTCCTTCCTGTCATTCATTTCTATGCTACAGGCGGAACAGGCGCGCTCCTCTTCCCAGCGCCGCGCCTCGCGTTTATGAGCTCTCGGCGGCAGCGTTTTTGGGCGGAGCGCTCCCAGCGCATAAAAGTTGAAACTAGTTCAACTTTTGGAAAGGAGCGTGCTCATCAAGGTAATCAACATCGAGGAATGGGCGGAGCCGCGGCAGTCGCGAGACCCAGGAAAACGCTCTGAGCTTTTTATTTTATTTTTTCAAAGCGGTCCGCCTTGAAAAGAACGTCCGCTATGGACACAAGCCCTAACTGATGAGGCAGTGTATAGTTAGTAGGGATGGGACTTTCTAGCAAAAGTGCTATTCGAAAATTTGTGTTTCATAATATCGAATATTCGCCCCTCCACCCAAAAAAAATTTATATATAAAAAAATATATACATTTTTTTATTTTATTTTTTATTTTATTTTATCAGCTGACCGACAATAAATCAAAATGACACCATTCACCATCGTAGCCTATAATAACAGCATTGCATTGGCCTATCAACCGGCTTTAATAAACAAACAGAAACAGTAGCATGTGCATCTTTCTGATCAATTAGGCCAGTGTTTCTCAAAGTGGGGGGCGCGCCACCCAGGGGGGCGCAGAGGCATGACAGGGGGGGCCTTGAGATTTATATATAAAAAAAAAAAAAAAAAAAATTGGATTACAGAAAATTATCACTAAAGTGCTATCTGTTGCAGCTGCACTGTTCTCCATGAAAATACCATATTTGGATAAGTTTGACCATTTCTCAAAATCTGAAAATCATTATTTAATAAAACACAGAAAAGGATCACCAAGTTACTCTAGATAAAAAAAAAACTTTACAGACAACATTGAGATAAAGCTTCCTGACACATCTCCATCCAAACTCTTGGAAGAACTCATTGAAATCTCATCTGATACCATGCACCTGGAGAGCTAGTTTCAGAGTGTGGTGCCGAGTACCAAGTATCTCATGATGCAGCAGTTAAGGTGTTGATACCATTCAGCACCACATATCTGTGTGTGAAGCTGGCTTTTCATCCATGACAGCTCTGAAAACAAAATATAGGGCCAAGTTGAGCCTTGAGGATGACATGCATGTTGCCTTGTCAAAGACTGACAGCAATAAAGACTGTTTGCTTATTTCCTATGTTCGCTTTGTAAATTCCCAGTCACTGAGTGAAGATCTGCTGTTTTGCAAATATGTCAAAAACAGAGCGACAGCTGATGAGCTCTTCAAAATTATTGACAGTTACCTGACAGAACATGGACTGAAATGGGAGAACTGTGTGGGCTTTTGCTCTGACGGTGCGCAGGCCATGGCAGGGAAAAGGAGGGGGCTACAGGCGCTCATCAAGGGGGTCTCGCCAAACGCGCAATGGACGCACTGTAAATTCACAGAG